>NC_051225.1:22035757-22335757 GCF_015220715.1 Pygocentrus nattereri | reverse complement strand
GACACCAGAGATTACACATTTCAGGGGTTGCAGTCCTTCAGCTTCCCAAAGGTAAGACCTTTTGAATTATCGGTATGAAACAAACAATTTCCAAGTACGTTGCCCATTTAAGTTACTGCAGCTACCGAACATATCAAATTCCCTGTGCTGTAAGTCAAATTTAAGCCAGCAACTAGCGAGTGCATTTTAGTTTTGATTAGCACAGAAGCCAGGCCTAGACTTAAACTATAGATTTTGCTGTTGGAGTACAGATAGAGGCGAAGTTCTCTGATGTATCGACAAAAAAAAAAAAAGATTCTGCCCATTTTGAAGAGACCAGATAACAACCGTATTGAGCTCAGAGCCGTCACCAACGTTCCACCACGGAGACGATAACTGCACTAGAGCCGCTTCTGGAAACTTTGAAACGATTCAAAATGCGTTTAGTGGATAAAATATTGGTTTATTTGACGTAGCAGCAGCTTTAAAATCAGACATTTATTCAAACCTAATTCTGTAATTTGTGCATGTTGAACTCTTTATATGTCAAAACGAAAATAAGCATCACTAGCTAACAGTTAGCGCTAACTAAGCTACATGGCTAGCATTAGCTAGCCAATTAGCTTGCTAGCGAGTCATCTGAAAATGACTGTTTGCTCTCACAAAATATGAGAGGCACATTTTTAGCTAAATTACAATTTTAAAATGTGACGGTGTCAAATTTATGGTATAATAAACTAGTATGTACACTTGTCAGAGTTGCTAGCTAGCTAAATAACCTAGCTAGCTTAGTTATGTATGTGCCAGCTCATCTTAGGCTAAGTTAATATCTCTGTTGGATGACCGGTGCTGACCATAATGGGCTCAAATCTGAACGGGAGATGTCGAATGACTGACTGGTGTTTGAATGACAGAAAAGCAGAAATTAGCTAACCTAGCTAACTATGGTCTTGATGTGTGGGGCTGTTAGCTTGATGGCTGGCATGCTAATGGGCGCACATACCACAGAGCACGTTGTGATGTGAACGGGGGCTAAAAAGTATGCAGAGAAAAAGATTTGCAACTGCAGAACTACAAAGTGCACAAATATATTAAATAGACCTGATTCAATAGAACAGTAAATAACTACAAGGCAACATTACATATTAAAATGGTCAGTAAGTGTATACATATAATCAAGCGCAGTGATGTAATTTAATTTGTATCTTTTATTAACAACATTGTAGCTGTTACTTGCTGTTCCACTCAATATGTTTGAATTGTATGTAAGTTGTATATATTTTGCAGTTGTTACTGGTATAATCAGTTCATTTATGCCTACCTATAAACACGTGAGCTTTAAGAATTATAAATTTTTTAAGACATGATGCAGTATGTAATGTATTTAATATATGAATGCATATTACTTTCTTAGAACAGTGGCAGATTGTTGATTGATCAGCTGTGTCCACCTGTGTTATACTTCTTCTTCTCTTTGCTTGAGACTTGCTGTACATAGCACAAAAAATATTCTTATGTTAGTCCAAGTAAATACTTTAGTGCTGACCAATCAGTCAGTAAAACCAGTCATTTACAGAAGTTGACCAAACAAGATAAAGATAGGGGAAATGAATGCTGAATGCTGGTTTCTTGAATATTTACTTCACTGCTCAGTTTAACAGCAGAAGGCCTTGCATTTATAACATGTTCAAGCAAAGCTCCAATCTAACATTTATTTAGTTTTTTGGCTCGTGAAGGTCCCTAGTGAAAACCTGATGGACAGTAGGTGAGTTCTCATGCAGAACTGGTGGCAGCGCATGCTTTAAGTTCCAGTAATCAACCAACATCATGTTCGTGTGAGACACTATCCTATGTTGAGCACCTACATTTCAACATAGCTTTGTGAGTATCCTGGACATTTTATTGCATCATCCAAGAAAGTTTCTTGAAGTTCATCAATATAGTCTGTAATTCGGATTGTAGTGGGTGTGTCACGATCGGCCCCTGATTGTTTTCACCTGTCGCTCATTGCCCCTGTGTATTTAAGCCCTTTGTTTTCGCTGGTCGTTGTGTTGGTGTTTGCCGTATCCAGCTGTTTGTTATGTCAAAAACTCAATCTGTACGTATCGGCTCTTTGACCCTGGACTGTTATGACCCTGATTTTGGATTTGCCCTCAATAAAAGTCGCTTACCTCCGCACATGCGTCCGCTACCTCGCTCCATGTTACAGGGTGTCATTTGTTGTTTCCTTTGAAATTTACCATAAGCAGTTGTTGACAGTTAAATCTATGCTAACTAATTGTAATTCCTTATGCCGGTAATTTACTGTAAAATTGAACATTGTAATAAAATACTGTAATGTGTCATACAGTTGCACTGCATCACTGATAGACTGTAATTAAGTTAAGAATATATATTGAGTGTTTATATATATTTATAGTATATTTATGTTTTCAAAATAATTTACTGTATACAGATTTACAATATATGCTTTTTTTTCAAAGTAATTAACTGTAAACAAAAATCTTGGTTGTCACGATTGGCTCCTCCCACTCTTTTTGTTTTGATCTTCCAAGTGCTTTTGTTATGATCCAGCCCCCTTGTTGAGTGACTCCACCCCTGATTGTCACCACCTGTTTTCCGCCTGTCCCTCGTTATCCCTGTTTTATAAGCCCCGTGTTTGCCCTTTGTTTTCGTTGGTCTTTGTGTTGGTTGTACTGGTGTTGTTTGTATTGATCTTTGTTTGTATGTTTGTTTCTGTCATGTCTGCCCCCCGATCTATCCGTGTTGGCTCTATGACCCTGGACCGTTTGGACTATGACCCTAGATTTGCCCATAAGAAACGTTGCTTATCTCCGCATATCCATCCGCCTCCTCGCTCTCCGTTACAACGGTTGGCAAAAAAGCATACTGTAATGTCTTATACTTTTCCACTATATATGTTTATTGTGAAACCATAGCTGTAGTAAAAAAAATAAATAAATTCGCCAGATGTTTAGTAAATGTAAATACATTTTCCACAGATATTGATAACAGTTTTGCTCAGACACTTAGTAGATATTACTAAATTTTCCTAAACTAATTTGTATTTACTCAACATTTGTGGGCTACATTAACTCAATGTGGCATTTTATCACTAAATATGACACATTATAACTGTTGCTTTTATTAACATTTACCAAATTTTTTTGTTTAAATTTAGTTCATTTATTTAATGCATTTTAATCAAAGTTTAGGTAAGTAAAATCTATTCAATTATATTTTACGTGTCACTTATTGCCATAGTTTTTAAAGTAACCATTAGTCACGTTTTTTACAATGTGCTGTGCAGCCAGTATTGTATGAACATATTCCAGAAGCTTAAAAAAGCCTTTAACCTGTATGACAGATGAATGAACTCATTGTGAACCATGCAGAACATAAAGGTAACCTCCTCTCTCAGGGAAAGGTCTGTCACTGATTCATACTTTTAAAATGACCCTCAATTATCTGAATTACGATTTTTTATGCTGGAATATGTTCTCAAGGGCATTTTAGACGTGGTTTAGCTCAATTGCACTTTCATGATATTATGCAGAAACTGTATAACAGGCTGATGTTTATTGGAATAAGCCTTAGGGGATATTAAGCCATTTCAAACTGCCTTGTGGTCATTTTAAGATCTCCTTCCACCATTTCCAAGAGTAATGCATACTAATTATTCTCCTTTCCAGCTCTTCTGGGAAATGCAAAGAAGCCATGGAGTGTCTCCTTTATTATTCTCTGGGTACATTCAGCAAATAGTTTTAGACTTTGGAAGATTTCGGGGATTGCAAGGGGGACTCGTGCTCAGTTTGTTACAGTTGGCACTGCAGGTTTATTTAGGTGTGAGACATGGCTGTGGGTGACTTCTTGATAAGGGGGAAATAAATAGGCTTAGTTTTTGCAGCAGGATCTAACTTTAATTACTTTAGCTATGATTAAGATCGTATGAAGTGGCCTGCTCCTAGCAGTGCACCCCATTCATTTACCTGAATCTGCTGTGACTTTAATTAACAAGATCACTGCGGTGATCCAGAGAGAGTAAGAGGGAAGACGAGATGAAGAGAAATAAATAGATGAGTAAATTCGATAAGAGAGTTTATTTAGTGTCTGGGCTTTGCTGTGCTTCACACCAGTGGAATGTGTTTGCTTGGAGGGAATCTTCTCCTGCCTGGGCATTCCATTTCTGAAGGAACATTAAAATCATTGCAGGTGAGGAAACAGATTAGACCAGGACACTAGACTGTGTATTTTGGCCTTTTTTTTCCTGACTGAAAAATTTTTTGGACTAAATTTCAAAGTGGACAATAAAGACTATTCAATATGCCAGTTTACTCAAACAACACTGCAATCAGTGGTAGAATATCTTTGCTCTCTGAACAAAAAAGGTGGGGTGAACAAAGGTCTGGTGGGGGTTCCATAAGAGAAGCAGAATTGAAGTTGGCAGCTTTCGTTATTTCTTTAAGTACAGTTAATATTCTTAGATAAAATGAATGCCCACACACAAGGTGACTGTTTCTTCTCTAGGTTTTCATTATTATCAGTATTAGATTGCCCACACTGGATGAATTGCAAACTCTCCCAGCTTGAATTTCATCGCTGTCCAACAAAAACCATATATCTCCATCTTTATTGATTTTCAATTATACATATCATTTCAAAATACTTTACATTAACTTACATTGAAAGATAAGAGAGTTTTTACCATTTTTCCAAGTTACCATTTTGGAGATGTTTGGACCTTTTTTCTTTGGACAGCGATGATTTGTAACATAGTAGTACAGCTAAGTTACTATGTTATTATCTATCCATCCATCCATCATCTTCCGCTTCTCCGGGGTTCGGGTCGTGGGGGCAGCATCCTAAGCAATGAGGCCCAGACCTCCCTTTCCCCAGCCACTTCCACTAGCTCCCTGGGGGGGATTCCGAGGCTCTCCCATGCCAGCTGGGCGATATAGTCACGCCAGCATGTCCTGGGTCTTCCCCGGGGTCTCCTACTGGGTGGACTTGCCTGTGACACCTCCCAAGGGAGGCATCCAGGAGGCATCCTAACAAGATGCTCGAACCACCTCAACTGGCTCCTCTTGACGTGGAGAAGCAGCGGCTCTACTCAGAGTCCAAACTTCTCAGACGACCCAGAGAGGGCTCTACCCCCTTTCCCGCCTGAGAACCATGGCCTCAGATTTGGAGGTACTGATCCTCATCCCGGCCGCTTCACACTCGGCTGCAAACCAATCCAGCGAAAGCTGAAGTTCACGGCCTGATGTGCCCAATTGGACCACATCATCTGCAAACAGCAGCGATGTGACCTTGAGGTCACCAAACAGGACACCCTCCATCCCCTGACTGCGCCTAGAAATTCTATCCATAAAAATTATGAATAGAATCGGTGACAAAGGGCAGCCCTGACGGAGTCCAACTCTCACTGGGAATGAGTCTGACTTACTGCCGGCCATGCAAACCAAGCTCCTGCTTTGTTTGTACAGGGCCTGAATGGCTCGTAGCAAAGAGCCATGTACCCCGTACTCCCGAAGCACCTCCCACAGAATACCCCGGGGAACACAGTCGAATGCCTTCTCCAAATCCACAAAACACATGTGGACTGGTTGGGCAAACTCCCATGAACCCTTCAGAATCCTGGAGAGGGTAAAGTGTTGGTCCAGTGTTCCACGACCAGGGTGGAACCTGCACTGCTCCTCCTGAATCCGAGGTTCGACTATAAGCCAGACTCTCTTCTCCAGTACCCCTGCATAGACCTTACCAGGGAGGCTGAGGAGTGTGATTCCCCTGTAGTTGGAACACACCCTCCGGTCCCCCTTTTTAAAAAGAGGCACCACCACCCCAGTCTGCCAATCCAGTGGCACCGCCCCTGATGCCCACGCAATGTTGAAAAGGTGTGTCAGCCAAGACAGCCCCACAACATCCAGAGCCTTGAGGAACTCAGGACGGATCTCATCCACCCCTGGAGCCCTGCAGCCAAGGAGCTTTTTAACTACCTTAGCGACTTCGGCCTCAGTAATGGACAAGCCTATTCCCAAGTCCCCAGACTCTGCCTCCTCACTGGAGAATGTGTCGGTGGGATTGAGAAGGTCCTCAAAGTATTCCTTCCACCGCCCAATGACGTCTTCAGTTGAAGTCAGCAGCACACCATCTCCACTATATACAGTGCTAGTGGCACACTGCTTTCCCCTTCTGAGTTGCCTGACGGAATCTGTGCCAGAATCTGTTCGGAGCCGACTTAAAGTCACTTTCCAAGGCCTCACTGAACTCTTCCCACATCCGGGTTTTTGCCTTGGCAACGACTGAAGCCGCAGATCGCTTGGCCTCTCGATACCTGCCAGCTGCCTCTGGTGTCCTACAGGCCAACCATGCCAGGTAGGCACCAACTACCTTGCGACCACAGCTACAGTCAGCCGCGTCAACAATGGAGGAGCGGAACATGGCCCATTCTGAGTCAATGTCCCTCATCTCCCCTGATATCTGGTCAATGTTCTGACGGAAATGTGAGTTGAAGATCAATCTGGCAGGTTCTTCTGCCAGACGTTCCCAGCAAACCCTCACTATATGTTTGGATTTGCCTGGTCTGACCGAAATCTTCCCCCACAACCTGATCCAACTCACCACCAGGTGGTGATCAGTTGACAGCTCAGCTCCTCTCTTTACCCGAGTGTCCAAAACACATGGCCGCAAGTCCGATGACACGACTACAAAGTCAATCATTGAACTGCGGCCTAGGGTGTCCTGGTGCCTTGTGCACTGGACATCCTTGTGTTCAAACATGGTGTTCGTTATGGACAAACTGTGGTTTGCACAGAAGTCCAAAAACTGAACACCACTTAGGTTCAGATCAGAGGGGCCATTCCTCCCAATCACACCCCTCCAGGTCTTACTGTCGTTGCCCACGTGAGCGCTGAGGTCCCCCAGTAGGACAATCGAGTCTCCAGGAGGAGCACTTTCAAGCACCTCTCCCAAGGACTCTAGGAAGGCTGGGTACTCTGAACTGCTGTTCGGTGCATGCGCACAGACAACAGTCAGGACCCGTTCCCCAACCCGAAGGCGTAGGGAAGCTACCCTCTTGTCCACCAGGGAAAACCCCAACATACAGGCGCCGAGTCGAGGGGCTTTGAGAAAGCCTACACCTGCCCGCCACCTCTCATCATGGGCAACTCCAGAAAAGAAAAAAGTCCAGCCCCTCTCAAGGAGATTGGACCCAGAGCCCAAGCTGTGTGTTGAGGTGAGCCTGACTATATCTAGCTGGTATCTCTCAACCTCGCACACCAACTCAGGCTCCAGTGAGCTAACATTCCAAATTCCAAAAGCCAGTTTCAGCAACCTAGGATCAGAATGCCTAGGCCCACGCCTTCGGACACTGCCCGATCCACAATGCACCGAACCCCTACTACTGCTCCTCCCATCGGTGGTGGGTCGATGGGAGGGGGGACTCCTTCGAGCCACCAGACACTCGCTGGTGAGCCCCTCCCCCAGGCCTGGCTCCAGGGTGGGGTCCCGGTAAACCTGATCCGGGCAGGGTACACAAGTCCTGCTTTCTTGTTTTCATAGGGGTGATTATGGATTATGTTACTATCTAGGTTGGCTTTATTAGTCCCACAATGGATAAATTTCACCTCCACATTTTAACCCATCTCTGCAGTGAAACACCCACATACACACTAGTGAATGCACACACACTAGGGTGCAGTGGGCACACTTGCCCAGAGCACTGAGCAGCCCTATCTACGGCACCTGGGGAGCAGTTTGTGGTAAGGTAACAGTCATGTTCTGTTTGCTCAAAGTATCGAACCGGCGACCCTCCGGTCACAAGGTGGGTTCCCTATGCCCCAGCCCATGTGCATCAAGTTTTGTCACTTTGGTTTAAAACTGAACAAACTTAAACCTCCGTGCTTCTCAAACTGCTGAGAAACTTTATCCACTTTTGTCTGCAAGTCTGCAACAGCCATAAAGACACAGGGGAAATAAATGCTAATCGCTGGCAAGCCAACATCAACAAATAGTGTTAGCAAATAGTTTTCATTTTAGGCTGTTTGAGAATGTACAGTGTGTTCATACATGCATCTTTCATTAACAGTACCAGAGTGGGTAATTAGGAGAGTTGGGAGAATTCCCAGTGGAATGGTAACATTGTGCCAGTTGCTGTGAGCTAATGTATAAATTCATATAAATGAGCACAAGAATGGATAGAGATTAAATGAAGGTGAAGCTTCTTATTCTCATTTCACATTCCACCTTAAAGAATGTAGCAGTTGTATTGAGACACAAGTGAAGTCAGTCTCAAGAAATTAGCATATTACCGCAATGCTATATTTGTACTTCTGGTGCCGGTCCCAAGCCTGGATAAATGGTGAAGGTTGCGTCAGGAAGGGCATCTGGCGTAAAACTTGTGCCAAAACTATCATGCAGATTAAAGATATGATTGCCATACCGGATCGGTCGAGCCCTGGGTTAACAATGACTGCCTCCAGTGCTGTTGACCAGCAGGGTGCTGGTGGAAATTGGACTACTGTAGGTCGAAGAACATCAAAGAGGAGAGGAGGAAGGCGGGTTAGAAGGCAGCGAGAGAGAAGGAAAGGCAGGAGTGTGGAGGTTAGAGTAGGGACTCTGAACATAGGGACAACGACTGGTAAAGGCAGAGAGCTTGCAGACATGATGGAGAGAAGGAAGGTAGATATTCTGTGTGTCCAAGAGACCAGATGGAAAGGAAGCAAGGCCAGGAACATTGGAGGTGGATTCAAACTGAACAAGAGACAAGAGTGGAGGGTGGTGCACATAGGTGGATTATATCCTTAGCAGGAGATGCCACCTAAAGGAGACTGGAGATTGTAAAGTGGTGCCAGGGGAAAGTGTAGCAAGGCAGCATAGGGTGGTTGTCTGTAGAATGAGATTAGAAACAAAGAAGAGGAAGAGAGTGAAGACAGAGCCAAAGATTAGATGGTGGAAGCTGAAGGAGGAGGATGGTTGCAGGCAGTTCAGGGAAAAATTGCAACAGGCCCTTGGGGGCAGTGAGGAGCTACCTGAGGACTGGGAAACTACAGCTAAGGTGGTGATTGAAACTGGCAAAAATGTGTTGGGTGTTTCGTCTGGTCAGAGGAAAGAAGACAAGGAAAGTTGGTGGTGGAATGAGGAAGTCCAGGAGAGTATTCAGAAGAAGAAAGCAGCTAAGAAAAAGTGGGATAACCAGAGAGATGAAGGAAGTAGGCAGGAGTACTGTGAGGCTAGTCGCATAGCGAAAAGAATGGTGGCAAAGGCAAAGGCTCAGGCCTATGATGAGCTGTATGAGAGGCAGGACAGTAAAGAAGGTGTAAAGGACTTGTATCATTTGGCTAAACAGAGAGATAGAGCTGGAAAGGATGTACAGCAGGTTAGGCTGATAAAGGATAGAGAGGGAAATGTACTAGTGAGTGAACAGAGAGTGTTGAGTAGATGGAAGGAGTACTTTGAGGAACTAATGAATGAGGAAAACGAGAGAGAGAGGAGGACAATGGGGGGAGAGATAGTGGATCAGGAAGTGTAGAGAATTAATAAGGTGGAAGTGAGGGCAGCTTTAAAAAGGATGAAGAATGGAAAGGCAGTTGGTCCAGATGACGTACCTGTGGATGTATGGAGATGTTTAGGAGAGAAGGCAGTGGACTTTTTAACCAGGTTGTTTAACAAAATCCTGGAGAGTGAGAGGATGCCTGATGAGTGGAGAAGTAGTGTACTGGTCCCCATTTTTAAGAACAAGGGTGATGTGCAGAGCTGCAGTAACTACAGAGGTATAAAGTTGATGAGCCACACCATGAAGGTATAGGAAAGAGGTGTTGAAGCAAGGCTAAGGCGAGAGGTTCAGATTAGTGAGCAGCAGTTTGGTTTCATGCCCAGAAAGAGTACCACAGATGCAATTTTTTGTGTTGAGAGTGTTGGTAGAGAAGTAGAGAGAAGGTCAGAAGGAGCTACATTGTGTCTTTGTGGATCTAGAGAAGGCATATGATAGGATGCCAAGAGAGGAACTGTGGTACTGTATGAGGAAGTCAGGTGTAGCTGAAACGTATGTTGGGGTGGTGCAGGACATGTATGAGGATAGTGAGACAGTGGTGAGGTGTGCAGTTGGAGTGACAAATGGTTTCAAGGTGAAGGTAGAGTTACATCAGGGATCAGCTTTGAGCCCCTTCTTGTTTGCAATGGTGATGGACAGGTTGACAGATGAGGTCAGGCAGGAGGCTTCATGGACCATGATGTTTGCAGATGACATTGTAATCTGTGGTGAGAGTAGAGAGCAGTTGGAAGAGAATCTGGAGAGGTGGAGGTTTGCACTGGAGAGGAGAGGAATGACGGTCAGTAGAGACAAGACGGAATACATGTGTGTGAATGAGAGGGAGGCAGGTGGAAAGGTGAAGACGCAAGGAGTAGAGGTCGTAAAGGTGGATGACTTCAAATATCTTGGGTCAGCCATCCAGAGCAATGGACAGTGCAAAAAAGAGGTGAGGAAGAGGGTGCAGGCAGGATGGAGTGGGTGGAGATGGATGTCAGGGCTGATGTGTGACAGAAGGACAGCAGCAAGAGTGAAAGGGAAGGTTTACAAGACAGTAGTGCATCATGCTATGATGTATGGTTTGGAGACTGTGGCTCTGTCTAAAAGAGGCCAGGTTGAGATGGTTTGGACATGTGTTGAGGAGGAATAGTGGATATATTGGGCAAAGAATGTTGGAGATGGAGCTGCCAGGTAGAAGGAGAAGAGGTAGACCTCAGAGAAGGTTTATGGATGTCGTGAAGGTGGACATGGAGATGGTTGGTGTGAAAGTAGAGGAGGCAATGGATAGGGTAAGATGGAGGCAGATGATCCACTGTGGCGATCCCTAAAGGGAGCAGCCGAAAGAAGAAGAAGAAGAAGACCGCAATGCTATAAATCTGGTACTGGCAATGAATGTAAGCAAACTTAGGAAAACATAAGCATATCTGGAAACCACATAGGTTTAACCACACTTACAAATCCAAAGCTGACTTCTAAGAAGTTTTTAATTTGTGACTTTGGAGACGAGCTAGAAAACAACAACCTTCACCGGTGGTATCTTTCAAAACTCAGCAGGCAAATCTCTTGGCCAGAGTGTTGCTAAAAAGCTGGACAATAGGACAGGTCTTGAAATCAGTCTGATTGACTGTTGGCTGTATAGTCTCATCCTTTCCCCCCAGTACGGTATGGCTGTTGTCCTGTACCAGATACTGTATACTACTATGAAGTGTAAAATACAGTATAGAGTAAATACTGGGACAGTATGCATTACACAGTTTACAGTATGCTGGTTTGAATACACTTCTTAAGGGACCAACCAAAATTGTCTGCTGGGATTTAAATAAAAATTTTACTTCAAATTTTAAATAATACATTAAAATAAATGAACTAAGAAAAGTGTAAAAATCATTTATATAGACAAAGATTTGTGGGTAAATTACTTCTGCGTAGTAATACTTGTGAAATAACCAAAGAGGAACACCTCACAAAAAATTTTATGAAAAATTTTATTCAAAATAATTTGGGATAATTTTTGTTGATTCATTCATCATGAAATGTTCACACAATGTAAAAGAGCAGCTGCCATTTTCCAATGAAGTAAATAAATAAATAAATAAATAAAGTCTCAGGCAAATGTTTGAGCACTCCCGGCCAAATTTTGCTAAGTGAAAATAAGTTAACACATCCTCTACAGAGAACTCACCTCTGCACATTTTAATGCACAATTACTGTTTATTTGCTGATTCAAACATATTTTGGGGACAAAATGACCTAAATAAAAATAAATGGAGACATGGGTCTGAGAATGACGATATCTAATATGGAGCAGTTGGGGGCAGCTTTCATCACTGTATCAGTACTATATCTAGTACAGTAATGCATCTCCTTGTTTAAAATTATCAAGAACACTATATGCCCAAAAATATCCACATGCCCCTCCTAATTAGTGGATTATCTACTTTAAGGTGCATCCATTGCTGAACAGACATCTAGTGTCTGTAAGACAGCATTATTAATATAAATTGCCAGATGCTCTGGAGAAACCGCAAACCAGCCTGAGGCCATTCTGCACAATGCTTACATTGATTTATGATAGTCTGAGATAAGCTTTTGGCATATATATATATATTATATACACTGCTCGAAAAAATAAAGGGAACACTTAAACAACACAATATAACTCCAAGTAAATCAAACTTCTGTGAAATCAAACTGTCCACTTAGGACGCAACACTGATTGACAATCAATTTCACTGCTGTTGTGCAAATGGAATAGACAACAGGTGGAAATTATTGGCAATTAGCAAGACACACTCAATAAAGGAGTGGTTCTGCAGGTGGGGACCACAGACCACTTCTCAGTACTGATGCTTTCTGGCTGATGTTTTGGTCACTTTTGAATGTTGGTGGGGTTTTCACACTCGTGGTAGCATGAGACGGACTCTACAACCCACACAAGTGGCTCAGGTAATGCAGCTCATCCAGGATGGCACATCAATGTGAGCTGTGGCAAGAAGGTTTGCTGTGTCTGTCAGCGTAGTGTCCAGAGGCTGGAGGCGCTACCAGGAGACAGGCCAGTACACCAGGAGACGTGGAGGAGGCCATAGGAGGGCAACAACCCAGCAGCAGGACCGCTACCTCCATCTTTGTACAAGGAGGAACAGGAGGAGCACTGCCAGAGCCCTGCAAAATGACCTCCAGCAGGCCACAAATGTGAATGTGTCTGCACAAACGTTAGAAACCGACTCCATGAGGATGGTATGAGGGCTTGATGTCCACAGATGGGGGTTGTGCTCAAAGCCCAACACCGTGCAGGACGCTTGGCATTTGCCAGAAAACACCAGGATTGGCAAATTCGCCACTGGCGCCCTGTGCTCTTCACAGATGAAAGCAGGTTCACACTGGGCGCATGTGACAGACGTGACAGAGTCTGGAGACGCCGTGGAGAGCGATCTGCTGCCTGCAACATCCATCAGCACGACCGGTTTGGCAGTGGGTCAGTAATGGTGTGGGGTGGCATTTCTTTGGTTTGTGCTCACCAGAGGTAGCCTGATGGCCATTAGGTACCGAGATGAGATCCTCAGACCCCTTGTGAGACCATATGCTGGTGCAGTTGGCCCTGGGTTCCTCCTAATGCAGGACAATGGAAGACCTCATGTGGCTGGAGTGTGTCAGCAGTTCCTGCAAGATGAAGGCATTGAAGCTATGGACTGGCCCGCCCGTTCCCCAGACCTGAATCCGATTGAGCACATCTGGGACATCATGTCTCGCTCCATCCACCAACACCACGTTGCACCACAGACTGTCCAGGAGTTGGCAGATGCTTTAGTCCAGGTCTGGGAGGAGATCCCTCAGGAGATCATCCGCCACCTCATCAGGAGCATGCCCAGGTGTTGTAGGAAGGTCACACAGGCACGTGGAGGCCACACACAATACTGAGCCTTATTTTGACTTGTTTTAAGGACATTGCATCAAAGGTGGATCAGTCTGTAGTGTGTTTTTCCACTTTAATTTTGTGTGTGACTCCAAATCCAGGCCTGCATTGGTTAATAAATTTGATTTCCATTGATGATTTTTGTGTGATTTTGTTGTCAGCACATTCAACTTTGTACAGAACAAAGTATTCAATGAGAATATTTCATTCATTCAGATCTAGGATGTGTTATTTGAGTGTTCCCTTTATTTTTTTGAGCAGTGTATATATATATATATATATATATATGGACAAAAATAATGTGAACACCTTCATATTACGTGTTGCATTAATATGGAATTGCCCCCCTTTTCCACTTAATGGGAAGTGTCTGGGATTTCTTGCTTATTTATTCCAAATATAATCCATAATTACTGAGGTTGAATGAGAGGCCCTGTTAATCCCAAAGGTGTTCAATGGGGTTGAGGTGAGGGCTCTGTGTGGAGCAACCCCACAGCATTATCCCTCATCCACCAAACTTTACAGTTGGCACCATGCAGACAGGCAGGTAATGTTCTCCTCGCAACCACCAAACCCAGACTCGTCCATCAGACTAACAGACAGAGAAGCGTGATTCATCACTCTATAGAATACGTTTCCACTACTTCAGAGTCCAGTGGCAGTGTGCTTTATAACACTCGATCAAACGCTTGGCTTTGTGCTGGGTCATGGAACGCATGCACACAGTTGCTGCAGCCATGCGGCCATGGAAACCTATACTATGAAGCTCCCAGAGGAGATTTGGAACTCTGCAGTTATTGAATCAGCAAAGCGCTGAAGACTTTCATCCACTGTGCTCCTCAGCACTCAGCGACCCTACTCTGTAACTTTACGTGGTCTACCACTTTGTAGCTGAGTTGCTGTGGTTCCTAAACACTTCTGCTTTGCAATCACACCACTCACAGTTGATTGTGGAATTTCAAGTAGAGAGGTTTTTGCAATAGTGGCATCCTATTGCAGTACCACCCTTGAATTTTAGAGTGACCCATTCTTTCACAGGTGTTTGTAAATGCGGACTGCATGGCTAGGTGCTTGATTTTATACACCTGTGGCAATGGTATTGAATGGAACACCTGGATTCAATGATGTGTGTCCCAATACTGTTGTTCATATAGTGTGTGTATATTTTTAACGCCATTTTATATTGCATACAACATTACATATAAAACACTACATCTAGATATATATTTAGAAGACATGATTGTTCTGGATAATAAGTAAAATTACCGTATTTGCATTGTAGACATTGTGGCCCCTTGTTTCCAAGTAATGGAAATGTAAACCATAGTGGGTAGGTTCATGTATAATGTACCATTTCACATCAAACCACTCTGAATGACTTTGTTTACAACTCAAAAATTGAAATATGTTGCTGATATAACAATTAATGTATGTAATGTTGAAAAATCCATTGAATTCCCCTTTAAATTAGGGGCTTTGCCTTTTTAATGAATGAAAAGTGCAATGACAGCATTGGCCAGCAGGTGGAAGTGGAGTACTGCAGATCACTTCTGATGGTATTTCATCGGTCCCTAATGCCACACTGCATATTGAGATGTTGTTTTAGGAGTCGATTCATTATCTGAAACCAACAATAGTACCACATCTCCAATCATCAAAGGATGATTTAATCGGACAGACAGGGTCCTTTATCATAAGTACAACTCCCCTTAGAGGTCATACAATGTCTACTTGGAAGTCTTACACTATTGTTTTGTTTCCATTGCACTGTTTGCTGGGTATGGGTGAAATATATTGCCTCTGTCAATTCACTTTAGTGTGCTTCACTAGCAGGTTCATAAGAATGTAAGCACTGCCAAAGAATCATCAAAACGACAATTATTGGCAGTATTAAAATGTTAATCACTCTCTCTCTCTCTCTCTCTCTCTCTCTCTCTCTCTCTCTCTCTCTCTCTCCTTTTCTCAATTCACTTTAAATCAGTGGTTATTGGCATATAGTATCTAACTAATTTGCAAGTTACTGTACTGCCAACATACTGTCAAAGTAACAGTTCATGAGTATGTTAAGAGCATTATCATTCCTCAAATGCTGTGAAAAAATATTTGCACCCTTCCTGATTTTCCCAATCACTGCATATTTGACACATTACTGCACATTTGCTTTTAGATCTTGGTAACGCTTTACTGAGGAGGACGATTCTGAAAGCTACATAACACCTACATAAACATTTAATGACAACACGCAGAAACCCAAAGACATATAGTGACTGGCGACTTCATTAAGTGCACCTCCTTGTGTTTACACCCTTTGTCCATTTCATCAGCTCCAATTACAATATACAGTAGGTGCACTCTGTAGTTCTACTATTATGGACTATAGTCCATCTTTTACTCTGCATACTTTGTTAGTCCCATTTTAACCTGTTGATCAATAGTCCGGACCCCCATAGTACCCCAAAGAGCAGGCTTGGGTGGTGGATCATTCTCAGCACTGCAGTGACACAGTGGTGTGTTAGTGTGTAATTGTAAGTCGCTCTGGATAAGAGCGTCAGCCAAATACATTACATTACATTAACGGCAAGTGTGTGTTGCGCCAATATGAGTGGATCAGACACAACAGTGTCAAAAATTTTTAAACAAATCAGTGTTACCAAAGAAAAAAACAGACGACAGTGTCCTGTGGTCAGCATTCCATGACCAATGGTGAAGGACTAGAGCATGACAAACTGCAACAACAGATCTATTGTCTCTGATATTGATAGGAATGTCTAACAGAGTGGACAGTAAGTGGAAAGTGATTAAAACTCCAGCAGGACTTCTGTATCTAATATATCTTCTGTATACACTTGTACCAGCGCAACATACACTAACAGTGTGTGCTGATAAAATGGCAAAAAGTGTAGATATAAGGAGGTGTACTTAATAAAGTGGCCAGTGAGTGTTTATAAAGGCTTATTCCAACAAGTGTCAGTGGTAACACTGATTGAGGTGATATTACATAAAAATGGACAAAAACAGCCTTTATGGCCTCTATTAGCCTGATGTAACATCGCTTGACCTCTTCAGTGAAAACAATGCATGAGGATTTTTTCAAACAAAATGCTGAATTCATGTTGGAACTGAATACAGTCCACCTTGAAATGTAATGAGGGCACCTTTATACTGCTTTCCACTGTGCAGTACTTTCAATAGATCTGCCTCATTGAAATGCAGTCGTAACAGTGAAAACAGGGATAGACAATGTACACATGACATTACTTTTCCACAGGTGACACACAGAGTAAATGTCAAAATGAAATGCAAAATCTCTATTGCACTGTTTTAACATTGCTTGTTCCTCTTCTTGTACCTCAAATGTAGTTGCCTCATTGAAATGCAACCAAAGCAGTGGAATGCAATGCACACATGAGATTGCATTTAAACAGCAATGTGCAGAAAATGGGCCAAAATGAAAAGTAAAAGATCCTTTACATTGATTTAATATTGCTTGAACTACTACAAGGTGGAAAGCAATTCAGCCCGGCCTTTATTATATTTTAAAGTAGAATTTTGACATGAATTCAGCACTTTCAGTTTTTAAAATGCAAATCCTCATGTGTTGTTTTTCAGTAAAGAGGTCAGATGACAGATAAAGAATTTAAAAGGGGGTTTGTTTTTCATTTTGGCACATATTCTGCATGGCACTGCATGGCACAATAATGTTGTATGTATAGCATTTCACATTTTTCTACTGCAAATGAATCTCCATAGGCCTCTGCACTTCATTGAGGTCACTCTGCACTTCACTGACAATTTCAGCCATGCTCAACACTTTTACCATTGTAGTTTTTGATCTTTAACACATTTACACATTTATACATATATTCCTATGATTAACCCCCCAACGAGGACAACATTTAAAGCAAGTTCATGCTGCAACAGAAGTGAGAAAACCTGAACAGAAGTCTCATTCAGTATCGATAACAGTGCGTTAGTTGATACTAAAGCGTGTTTAAGAAATGTTTTGGCATGTTAGTTTTAGGTATTCTGATATTCCTGTTTATTCATTATGCGGTTAATCTCTTAACACTGCCCAAATGAGAGACTGAGACTGCTCAGCTGCCTCACACCAGGTGTAACCAGAAAATGCTGAATATCTCTTACTACTCTCTTGCCTCAGCCTTCAGTTCAATTCAATTTAAAGACAAAGGACGTTGTTGGACATCTAATTATGCAGCTTTTAGCTATTTGAGTATGATGTGGTGATTTTATCATATTTAATCCTAATAAATAATACTGAACTTCAGTAGTTGTAGTCAACTCATTTCATTCAACATTCAACATGGGAATGAGTTGCTGTCATTCCCAATAACCTCCACTTGGTTATAATACCACTGACAGTTGACTGTGGAATATTTAGCAGTGAGGAAATTACATGACTGGACTTGTTGCACAGGTGGCCTCCTATCACCGTACCACGCTGGAATTCACTGAGCTCCTGAGAGTGACCCATTCTTTCACTAATGTTTGTAGAAGCAGTCTGCAGGCCTAGGTTTTATACACCTATGGCCATGGAAGTGATTGGAACACCTGAATTCAATGATTTGTATGGCTGAGTGAATACTTTTGGAAATATACACTCACCGGCCACTTAATTAGGTACATCTGTTCAGTTGCTTGTTAACACAAATAGCTAATCAGCCAATCACGTGGCTGCAACTCAACGCATTTAGGCATGTAGAGGTGGTCAAGACACCTTGCTGAAGTGCAAACCGAGCATCAGAATGGGGAAGAAAGGTGATTTAAGCGACTTTGAACGTGGCGTGGTTGTTGGTGCCAGACTGGCTGGTCTGAGTATTTCAGAAACTGCTGATCTACTGGGATTTTCACGCACAACCATCTCTAGGGTTTACAGAGAACGGTCCGAAAAAGAGAAAATATCCAGTGAGCGGCAGTTGTGTGGACGAAAATGCCTTGTTGATGTGAGAGGTCATAGGAGAATGGACAGACTGGTTCGAGATGATAGAAAGGCAGCATTAACTCAAATAACCAACAAATATCTCTGAGGAACGTTTCCAACACCTTGCTGAAAGTATGCCAAAAAGAATTAAGTCAGTTCTGAAGGCAAAAAAAAAAACCTTTACTATTACTACCTAATAAAGTGGCCGGTGAGTGTAGTGTATTTTAGGGATGGTTATTTCAGTCAAACAAAACACTAATGCACACTGGACACATCAGGTGGATGATACCACAGACAGTGTTACCATTTATCATGTGGAATCCAGACCCACATCCTTTGTAGGTGACAAGTGTCTTAAAATTTTTTCCAAAAAAGGTGTCATGTGTAAGTCTTTGGGACCAACATTCACATGCGAATCATCTGTTTTCTACTATTCTACTACTATACTATTACTAGCATAATCATAGCCATGTTCTATAATATCTGCTACCCAGCGTTTGTTTTCTCTGGTGTGCTTTAGCCTTCAGTCAGCTGTAGTAGTCAGATGCTCCCTTATTTGGATTAAACACAGTTAAACGCAGTGTCTATACTGCCCTCTTGTTCAGAATACAGTTCAGATACTTCGTTCTGTAATATCTGAATATAAAAGGTTACAGAAAAGCTAGTTTGCATATAAAAATCCTAATTTACTATTTGATTTTTTAAACTTCCACCGTTCCAATATTTAGACTCACCCCAAATATGTATTCCTTCCACTTCTGGACAGCAAAAATGGAAGATCACCTGGTTGCTCCATCCACTCTGGCCTGTTTGTGCATAATAATGGGCTTTCATGCGTGTGTATTCTTCCCTCTCATTTCACCATCACCACCTTCACCTTCTCTGCACAATAAAAGCAGGTGCACATGGAGCTCCGCTCTCTGGACGACAAAGGACCGAGATGTGAGGGTTAGTATTAAGCAATGCAGCAACCTAAGCTTCATCAGAGTGAGTGAGGGTGCATGGAGGAAACAGGTGTACTGCAAAATCCTACACCCCTATTGTCCACCATCCACCAACTGCAGTGGCCACTTAAGAGTCTATGCACATCTTCTCCTTCCTCCATTCTACAGCAAGCAGGAATGCCTTTATTAGATCAGAGAATGGGCAAATCTAATTTAAGCTTCATATTATGAACAGGAATGTCTGCTATAATGTCTGGGAATTTTTTTTCTCCATTTTTTTTTCGTTATTCCCCTATAGGTGCCATTTCCGCCTAGTCACTTTAGAAATTAAAATCTCTCTATTCTCTCTCAGAGCCTTGCAATCCTAACTTGAATAAAACTAGGAGCTGTCGACTGTAAGTTTTAATCTAAAGGTCATACTTTCTTTCTTTTCTTCCTTCTTTTCTTGTAACTGGGTTGGTAAATGGGGCAGAATGCACGGACCCACAAATCCAGGAGTAAAAGTTGGGAGGAGTAGTGTTCTGGCTCAGATTGTAAAATCTGTATAACAATTTTTGGGAAAACGCATTCAGTTGTTTTACGTGTGGGCATGAAATGAAGTGTCTGTAGAACAGACCTCCAGTCCAGCCTTCAGCCCTTTCATTCAATAGAAAGTCATGCTGTAACAGGGTTCATCCACCCAGTCTCCATAGTAATGATTGTCAGCATGCAGTAAATGTGAAAGCAGCCAAGAAACTCCACAATCGGTAATGATAGTAGTGGTTCACTTTCTATTTCTATTCAAATCTTAGTGACTTTCCTTACAATATCTAGTCCACTTGATGTAAATGATTGTGTTTCTTCTTGAACATTTCAGTCAGTGAGCTCATATACATGTTAGTCATTGTGATACTGGTGCCTTTCGTGGGTTGACTCTGAGTAGAGTTCTCCGCACATCAGCTGTGGACAGACACAGTACCTGTTCACTTGGAGGAGGTGTGGTTTTTCTTGCCGTTGTGCCGTTCTGTGCTTCTAACCGAGCACAGAAGTTATTAAGCGCGTCTGGAAGGGAAGCATCACTGTCAGAAGCAGGTGGAGGTGACTTGTAGTTGGTGATGGCCTGGATGCTCTGCCACATGCGCTGTGTGTCAGCAGTGTTTTGAAAATGATCATGGGTTTTCTTTGAGTAGGCACGCTTAGCCTCTTTGATGGCCCAGAAATTGACTCTTGCTTTGTCCCTTGACTTGAAAGCCTTGTCGCGGGTTCTCAGCAGCATGCGCACCTCTGCAGTCATACATGGTTTTTGGTTGGGGTGAGTTGTGATGAGTTTGGAGACAGTAACATCACCAATGCACTTGCTGATGTAGCTAGTCACTGATTCTGTGTACTCCTCCAGGTTGATGGACATCTTCCAGTCAGTGTGCTCAAAACAGTCCTGAAGAGCAGAGATAGCTCCCAGACATAGCTCTTCTCAATTGCTTCTGGTCTGGTTTGGCATGTCTGATGAGCGGTCTGTAAGCTGGAGTGAGCATTACAGAGATGTGGTCGGAGTAGCCGTAGTGGGGGTGGGGGGCGGGGGTCGGCCCTGTACGCGCCGGGGATGTTCGTGTAAACAAGATCCAGCACAATAGTCCCTCGGTTTGCAAAGTCAACATACTGAAATTTAAGGAGTACTGACTTCTATTCTAACTACTATTTTACTACTTGTCTACTATGAGAAGCTTGTTATTTTCGAGCTTGAAAGATGTGAGGCAAAAAAAAAACTAGGCTAGTACATGGCTGCTGGCACCACAGGGGCAAGCTAGTATTTGACTATTTTTTTCACATCTGTGCATGTGCATATACAGTATCTACATCGGGAGGCAGGCTGATGATGGGGGGAGTTGCAGCTTTACAAAGCACACAGGACGATCGCCATAAAAAGACACTAAGTTAGATGTTGCAAGCTGTCTAATAAATTTTTCCACCAGTAAAGTGTCTCCTCCTCCTTTATAATATCAGGACTAATGTGTCAAACCCACTGTTTGTTGGGATATGTTATTATAGCCATGATGTCAGTGGTCCAGTTGTCTTTTGTCAGTAAAAGACTGGTCACTTATCAGTCAGCCATGACTGGGTTTTTATTTATTTATTTATTTGTATAGCCACATCACGTTTGCAGGTGTGGCACCACCTCTGGTCTAGTAAGATTAGCTGAGATAACAAACCGTTAATATTTGACTGTTCATTTAAAGGATTGACTGACCTTTCTCAGAGTACATATCAAGCCATGTGTCACCTACTATGGCTTTCTGTGGTCTCAGTGTATCTTTAATTTAATGTAGTGATGACAACATGCAGAGGGGCGCACTGTGATGCAAATGGTCATCGCCAGTTCCATAGACATCGTATCCTTTCCTAAATAAATAAATAAATGGGCTTTATAAATTAAACTGTTTTCAGTGGGTGAATTCCTGGTGTTCAAACAAAGCATTCATTAATATAAAGACTCTAAGGAAAATGCCAAGGCTGGAAAGAGACCTGGATTACATTCTGTCAAAGTACTGTTGTAGAAACATGCAGAATTTGGATGAAAGTAATGTTAACATTCTAAAAAAAAATCAAGCATGCCTTTCTTTATATATCCTGGTATATTTAGAAAGATTACATATGTTTTTATTATTGCTATTTTTTAGTATATTATTTTTTTGTGTAAGTTAAGTATTTTTATGGTATATTTAAATGTGATGTCTTTTCCCCACCCTCTTTATTTCTTTCCTTCCCTATAGGCATGGCTGGGATAGCTACTGAAAGATTTCCCAAAATGTGTAGCTAGCTACAATTTAGCTACTTTTCCAGAAAGAGTAGTGGCTACTTTTTAGCTACTTTCAAAACACGATTTTCAGAATGCTTGTGACACACCAAACAAGACACTGCATTTAATAATGTGCCAGAAAGAACACAATTGAAAATCTGCAAATATACAAAAAGAGCACAAAAAAGTGAGTTTAACCAGCAATCAAACTTGCACAACCAAAGGTGTGATATTCAACAAAAATTTGACTAAGTAAAGGCAAAGTCAATCATTCCAGGTTTTTCCTGGAGATCAACAAAATTAACTTTGTCAACTGTTGAAATAAAACTGCTCCAATTTAAACATTTCAATATATGTACAGACAGACATAACATTCAGAGTCCTTCATTAAACTTCAGCAACACCGTAGCCTAAAAATTCCCAATAGTGACTCTGGCTCTGTTTGGGGTGAGAATCAGGCCTGAATAATCTTCCCACTGCTGCAGAGCTGCTGCGGCTCCACTGCAGAACTAGTTTTCTAGGTAAAATAATGTAATCCTCCTTTACTGTAAACTCAATCTAACACAGTTCTAACAAAGTTTTCACAATAAATGTTCTTAAACACTGGAGTTAATGTAGAACTGCTACCTTTAATGCTGAAGGCTGACGCACAGACTGTGGGTCACACAGCAATGCAGATAACGAAAAAGCAAAGAGAGAGATTTAAGATGACCAATAATAATTTGGAGATGAATAGACTTATTTACATTTATAATCACTCAGCTAGTTTCCTCTGTAGTTTAATCTGCAACAAGTCACAAATTTGCTTCTCATTCACCAGTTTCTTGTCCGAATTTTTCTCATTCACCAGTTTCTTGTTCGAATTTTCCACTTTAAATGGCACAGCTGTACATTTCGGTGCCTCAGGCACACTTTAAAGTGGACTGGGAAAATTCTAATGAGAAGCTGGAGAATGAGAAGTGACTTCAGCCTTGTAAAAAGTTAAACACAGAGACATTTACAAGAAACTCACAGAAAACTTTCCCGAGATGTGAGAGAAGTCAGTACAACTGAGCTAAGCTTAGAGAAAAGCAAATTAAGTCTGTGTTTTTGTTAGATTTTTAGCCAATATTAGCACATCAGCACACACTGAGACAGATTTACAGCCAAGATGCTAAAATGTATATAAAATGTTGTGGCTTCCAAAGTGTTTTCATTTTAGTTGAAAGGCTCATCTTAACATTTCAGTTGTGACCCCTGAGCTAAGCCTACTAGTAAGCGGTGAGTAGCGCATGGGGTGCATAACCATTTGCCTTAACTGTCTGCAGCTTAGTCAGGACTGCGTTCGGTCAGGACTGCACAATTGGCACTGGCCCATTTAACGGCTGCGTTCTATGGTTCACATTTTGCATGGATTGTCTGAAACCTGTAGCAAAATTGTAGCGAAAAAAATTATCACTATAGCTACATTTCATAAAACTGTAGCAGCTATAGCTTCTAGCAACAAAACATTTTAGTTAGCTACAAAAAAAATCCCTGACAATAGGTGTTATTTCCATCTAGCCAGTTTAGAAATGAAAGTCTCTGTCCTGATGTGAATGCATGAAATGCAATCCTCAACCTCAGTAAGAATGAGAAGATGTAGACTGAAAGTTCTGATCATGAAGTGATAGTAATTTCTTTTTAATTGTTCTCTGTTGGTTAGTTAGTTAGTTTCTTTCATTTCCCACCCTCTCTGTATCTCTGGGTGTCATTTGTAAATGACATCTGTTCTGATTGTCTGCTCTGTATTATGTCTCATTTAAGGCAGTCCAATCTGAAACTTTTCACCCTTTTTTTTAATCCATTTTTTTTTTTATTGTGACGGCTGTGTTTCTTGATTATGTCTGAAATATTCGATTGGGACACTGAAGTGTGGTTCATTCCCATTTTGAAGTTAAAGAATGTGTGCTTTCTTTTTAAGCTATTGTTTTGTCCCATTAAATGTCTCTGAGGTTTAAAAAGTAAGCACACGTACTGGGACAATGTGCAATTTGAGGCTGTCAGTACAGCCAAGTAAAGATGAAATTACAGCAGACATGTGAATGTTTCTCCATAATGACTCCTTGAATAAGCCCAATTTTAGCTTTGAAATCTATGTCCATTAAATGGACCCAGATGAAAAACAGCCAGTTGAACATCACGAAGATTCGCTTGAACTTTTTACACATTATATTCTCTTCAGAACTGGCTATATTCTGCCCTCACTAGGCTGGACAGGTAGCAGAATGCTAGCTGGCTAACATGCTAACGCTACAATAGTAACAGAGAAACTTTAAATAAAGCGCTGCTTAATAATGGAGACATATACAGTAATGAATGTTACTCACATACCTTATGAGCTATAAAAGTGCATATTTAAACGAAAGCTGACATAAAAATCCCATATAGTGTCAAGATAGCCGGGTTTCCATGCTAGCGTGATGCTAAATGGCTTAGCTACCATGGTGAGAATTACAAGAAACATTGAAACACTAGTTTAAACAGGTGCATCAGACATTACAGTGTAATGGCTTTATGGTTTTCCGTCTGTACCTGACTCTCAGTGTAAACTTTATCATTCAATCATTAATCATTCAAGCAGGCTATAAATAGAATCCTCTGACTAAAGCATTTCTCTCCCACAGGTTCTGGTTTCTGTTGACAGGTTGATTAAGTTACAAACATGAGCACACAACTATTCAAGCATGGCAAGAACAAAGCTCATTTATATTTTTACTTATTTACTCATATTTTCATATTCATGTCAGGATGGTGTAATGATTTAATATATTGTCCATTTACACTTCGCCAGACGTTCGGTCCATTAGTCACTTAAAGTATCAGGGAGTGCAGGAACAGGGTGGACAACTTCAATGTGAAAGGGTGGGGCTAAACTGCTGAATAGGTGGACAGATGTAAATGATTTGGTTTTTGTGGCATCACAAAAACAAGGAACCTAATCAGGCAGGTTTTTGTTTCTGCAGCTTAGTTTCCATAGATGCAGTGCAGAGGCTGTGAAGTGAATCATACATTGTGAAACTTTAACACCTTTCTTTCCATCTGACTGGTATAAAGAAAGAGGATCATGTTCTTTTGTGCCCGTGTGGTTTCTTGAAGGCCACGCTTACAACTAGGAGCTTTGTTGCATAGTTCTGCAACTATGCCGTATTTGTGATTTTTTTTTTCTGTGCTACTTGCTGGCTTTATGCGCAGTTCCTCCATTGGCCATGAGGGAGCAAGGCTTGGCTACTGACCTTTGAGGCAGTCGTAGATTGTTATTTATTTATTTTTTTATCTGGGATCTGATAATAAAGCTCTAATCCAATCGCAGTATTTTCCCCATTGTTTTCATTTGTCACTCGACGTTATCTTGATGTAAGGCTTGTTTATATCACGGCTCAATAAGGCCCCAAATGAAAAAAAATAAAAGGCTGGAGATGACAAGGCAGCATGAAGAGGCAGCAGTGAAGACAGCCTGACTCAGAGCAGAGAGAATTACAAAAAATGACTCATGACACCGGGCTGTAAAACCTCTTCCATCAGCTGAAAGGGGAAAAAAGAGAAGTGGGGGGTGAGGGGGTAAGAGGAGGAGGGTGGACGGGAGTCTTCATAATCCATTGACACAGACAGGACTCATTTGCATAATTCTCTCACTGTCGTGCTGCGTATCATCTTGCATGCTCTACTTGTAATAAACACAGTGCTCGACAAGACCTGTTGCATGGAGAAGAGGGTGAGAGACAGATGCAGGGAAAGAAAGATGGGGAGAGAGGGAGAGAGAGAGAGAGAGAGAGAGAGAGAGAGAGAGAGAGAGAGAGATGTGGGAGGCTTCTCACAGGAGCTATTTTCTCTTGCTTAAAGAGTAATTTATCTAGTTGGACAGCCTATTAGTCATTTGGCCGTGTAGGACGCCCACCATAATCTTGCCTCCAGTCTCTACAAAAGTAGGGCCTCACATACAAACCTACAGACTGAGGAGAAAAAGGATGTGGGGGTGATGAGCATGGAGAGGAGGTGGACTGCACTAAACTGTAAGGACAGGATCAATATGCCGTTAATGGGAGATTTGACACTTGTGCTGCTGCACATTGTGTAATGGTGCACATGGCTCATGGCCCTCTATTTGTGTACGGAAAGGATGAGCTGTAGCCTCCAAACTATCGACCCCTCACTTTACGCGGAGCCGCTCATAATTCAGGCAGAGAATTTGCTTCATAAGTGGGTACCTTAGGATGTGGCCTGCTCTCTAGATAAAAAACGCTTTATCAATAATGTGCACAGATGTTCCATGGAGTTAACCAGTTACTGCACATTGCAAAAAGCCATGCATTGAGTTCAAATGTGCTCATCAAGTCTACATGAACAAAACTACAAAACAAGTTAGTCTCTCAGTTCACTTATTACATTACCGTGTTAATGTAATATTCTAGTTGGACAGCCTCTCGTAGCTGGATGATTTGAACAAAATGCTAACATTGTGATTATTGCTACATATTGCAATTATCAAGGCGAAGTTTATTTATATAGTGTTATAACAGGTGCTGTCGCAAAGCAGCTTTACAGAACAATCCAGGTCCCAGCCAGGGACCCATCCTCCTCTGGTACATACCAGAGAGAAAACTATAACACAAGAGCGAGATGAACAGAGGATAAGGTTTAAACGTTAGTATAAAATATTAAAATACAGAAAAGTGGAAGAGCAGGAGAAGTATAGCTGAAGTATAGCTTACAGCTACACTTGCATTAATTGATTTCTTTACATACTAAAGTAACAAGATATACTAAACAAAAGAATCTAATTTTCATGTCAACTTAAATGTAGTATTAAAGGGGCACCCTGGCTTAGGGGTACCCTGGATCTCCGTTTCTTTGCAATGTTATACTTTTGTGCAAAGCAATATTGCCTACTTATTATTGATGTAATATACATATTATGTGGAATACAGGTATAAACAATCAGGGGCGGAGTAGCGAAACAAGGGGGCAGGATATCAAAGAATCAAAACAAAGGGGCACGTGGACGACCAGAAAGTAAACAGAAAAGCACACGGAGGAGTGGGAGGAGCCAATCATGACAGTCTTATCTTAACTTATTTGTCTGTCTCTTGTATTATATATTTGTTGCTAATAATAAAAATTTTTTTTTAAAAAACACGATGATTTTACAGACAACTAAATAAACGAAGTATGTGTAAGCACAACTTATGAAAGTACACTTGAGTGAATGGATTTCACTCACATACTGAAGCAAACTTCAACAAATGTCTAATTAACTCAGATCATCTTAAATTTACTTTATTTTCTTACCATATATAGCCAATAAACTGTACTTTCTTGTCATGTAATCATGTATTTTCAATTTTACTGTAAACAAAACAATGTGTGCTTACAATAACAGATCAGAAGGAGGTATTTCGCTTTGGTTTATTAGTACACACTTTATTGCCAAAAGTATTCACTCACCCACCTAAATCATTGAATTCAGGTGTTCCAAACACTTCCATGGCCACAGGTGTATAAAACCAAGCCCCTAGACCTGCAGACTGCTTCTACAAACATTTGTGAAAGAATGGGTCGCTCTCAGGAGCTCAGTGAATTCCAGCATGGTACAGTGATAGGACACCATCTGTGCAGTCGTGAAATTTCCTCACTACTAAATATTCCGAAGTCAACTGTCAGTGGTATTATAACAAAGTGGAATTGGGAACGACAGCAGCTCAGCCACAAAAAGTTAGGCCATGTAAAATAACAGAGCGTGGTCAGCGGATACTGAGGCACATAGTCACCAACTTTCTGCAGAGTCAATCACTACAGACCTCCAAATTTCATGTGGCTTTTAGATTAGCTCAAGAACATCGTAGAGAGCTTCATGGAATGGGTTTTCATGACCAAACAGCTGCATGCAAGCCTTACATCACCAAGTGCAATGCAAAGTGTTGAATGCAGTGGTGTAAAGCGCCGCCACTGGACTGTAGAGCAGTGGAGACGTGTTCTCTGGAGTGATGACTCATGCTTCTCCATCTGGCAATCCGATGGATGAGTCTGGGTTTGGCAGTTGCCAGGAGAACAGTACTTGTCTGACTGCATTGTGCCAAGTGTAAAGCTTGGTGGAGGGGGATTATGGTGTGGGGTTGTATTTCAGGAGCTGGGCTTGGCCCCTTAATTCCAGTGAAAGGAAATCTTCAACAGACTAAGAGATTTTGCACAAATTCATGCTCCCAACTTTGAGGGAACAGTTTGGGGATGGCCCCTTCCTGTTCCAACATGACTGCGCACCAGTGCACAAAGCAAGGTCCATAAAGACATGGATGAGCGAGTTTGGTGTGGAAGAACTTGACTGACCTGCACAGAACCCTGACTGATAGAACACCTTTGGGATGAATTAGACCAGAGACTGCAAGCCAGGCCTTCTCGTCCTATCAGACCTCACAAATGCGCTTCTGGAAGAATGATCAAAAATTCCCATAAACGCACTCCTAACCCTTGTGAAAAGCCTTTCCAGAAAAGTTGAAGCTGTTATAGCTGCAAAAGGTGGGCCGACATCATATTGAACCCTATGGATTAAGAATGGGATCTCACTTAAGTTCATATGCGTGTGAAGGCAGATGAGCGAATATAGTGTAATTATAAAACACACACACACAAAAAAATTCATGCAACTAAGCAATTATTAACTGTTTTGTACCTGAAGAATCCAAACTTTGTCTCAAACCAGGGAACTAACTGTATGTCTGGAGAATTTAAGGTTTAAGACACCTAGCCAGCCTGTAAAACAACGGACTGATACCAAGATTAGACACAGCCTATACATGGCAAGTGAAAGGTGTGACAGATGATCATGTAGTGATAAACAAAAATAGGTAGAACAGAATGTTGTAAATACAATCACAATACAGGGAGACACAATACTGAAGTTTACACAGCAGTACATTTCTCCATACCCAACGTGGCAAGGTAAAGCTCAAGAACGTTTGATGCAAATATCTTTCAAATGGGACAAAAATCCTATTTAATGAAAAAATCTTACATTTTTTGATGTATGCACTTGGATGAAATGTTTAACTGAATGTCTCCACATAGTTGCACACAGAACAAGCTACATTTAAATGCAAATCCTTTTCTTTTAAATGGAACAAAAATCCCATTTTAGACCTATAAAGCCTTTTTAATGTCTCGCTACAATTCTGGAATTATGTCTCTTTTGTAACTTGTGCTCTGTATCTGAGCGATACATCATATCATCTTTGCTACTGGAACACCACTTAGGGCTTCAATGGCTAGGATGAGCAGACACTCTGTATCAGTATCAGAAACAACATCTCCACTCCAGTGTTCTGATTTGGCAAACACAGATTTGCTGTTCTGAAGTTGTGAAAAAAGCTTTGATGTTATTATGTGCTTTTTATGCACTTCGCCCCCCTTTCAGGAAGACTCTTTCACCTAAGCAATCTCTTTATTATCTGGACAGGTACATGTGTAGCACCGTTGAAGTACTTTACAAGAGTGCCATCGAATGACTCAAAAGAAATGTGGAACTTGCCTACAAAAGGCCCCATTTCCTTACGCTGGCTTTGATATGCATCAGCAAGTGTACACTGAATGACATTTTCAATGAAATATATCACATCAAACTGGAGGACAGACTTGTTAAGTGATACGTCTGCTGCATTAACATTGCATAAGCGCATCTTTTCTATGAAGAAGCAGAGAAAAGAAGAAAATGATTATTCCAGTACTTATGTACTAGAACAACAATTTTTGCTGGCAATTCCAACATTTCCGATCTTGTAAGAATAGCAGTGTTCCAGTTAACTCTGCAGGAGGTTGGATTGCAAGCAATTCCTGGTCAACAATGTCTAATTTAGCACCTGTATACCCCTCTTTGGGGTGGGTAGCGCTGTCGCTTACAGCGAGGAGGGCCTGGGTTCGATTCCCCGGCTGGGTGACCGGGGTCCTCTCTGTGTGGAGTTTGCATGTTCTCCCCATGTCTGCGTGGGTTTCCTCCGGGTTCTCCGGTTTCCTCCCACAGTCCAAAGACATGCAGTCAGGCCAATTGGACATGCTAAATTAGTCCTGGGTGTGAGTGTGTGAGTGACTGTCTGTGTCTGTCTGTCTGTTTGCCCTGCGATGGACTGGCGACCTGTCCAGGGTGTATCCTGCCTTCCGCCCGAAGACTGCTGGGATAGGCTCCAGCACCCCCCCGCGACCTGACGGAGGAGCGGCTTAGAAAATGGATGGATGGATTGATACCCCTCTTTGCTGAGATTGAATCCAGCCACTTATTCCTCAGCTGTAGAGCCACACCAAGACAAACAATATGCTGGGATTCTGGAATGAAGCCATTAATCATCTAACACTTATCTGATCTCATCAATATACAAGGACCATTTCATACCCCATTACTGGCTGTTGTAGGGTTAGCATGGTTGTAATGCTGTGCTGCAAATTTGAGAAGTTCTGGTTTTCTAAAGAGATAAGATACATACTTTCTGGCACTAAGCTAGAAAAACATTAATTAAAAATCTAGAAAAGAAGTTCTAGAGCTGGTCCAGTCAGGTGTCGCAGGACGCAAGACATTAACAGCAGCACACAGTGCCTTTTTATGAGAGGTACACCAGATCCATCTCTTAATCACACATATTAAGAATGCACTTAAAATACATAGTTCTTCAAGGGTTCTTTAGTAAAGAAAATGGTTCTATAAAGAACCATGAACACTCAAAAAAACTTTTGCATGATTAAATGGTTCTTTGCATCATGAAAGGGTTCTTTAGATTGATGGAGAATGTGCTGTAGATGGTTCTTTATAGAACCATTTTGAAAAGGGTTCCAAATAGCACCCAAAAGGCTTCTTCTATTGTTAAAAGCTTGACATTGTAACAAAATTTTTCTATCTAGAACCCTTTTGGATGCTATATAGAACCATTTTCAAAAAGGTTCTACATAGAAGCATCTACAGCACATACAATCATGCAAAGAGTTCTTTGAGTGTTCATAGTTCTTTAGAACCATTTTCTTTACCAAAGAACCCTTGAAGAACCATCCTTCTAAAGAGTAGTTATACGTTTTACGCTTGTAATTGTAGTTACACCTGTAAAAGGATTTTCTTTAATGTTTACCTGAATTCTGAAGTCTTTCTTCTCTTCCTTGTCCAGTGAGAAAATGTGAGAAAAGTGAAAGCAATGCAGACACATAAAAGCTTGCTTTTACCTACAGGAATAACACATCAAAATGTCATTGACATTTGACTTTTCTGCAAAAAAGAATCTGATCAGACATGTTTGGTTTGGAAAGCTTGCTTTTCAAACTTTAGTCAAATCCTAAGGAATAAAACCATGTCCTGCCACAATTTTTCCCACCCAAGTATTCTCAGCTCATAGTGTTTCACTCATAAATATGTCACAAGAAGCTTTCTGATTTCATTGATTCTGATTTGTGATTCACATTGACTTGCCAAAGCCACTTGTTGGCTATATGGTTACAAAGCCCCTCCCCAGCATTGGACTGTGGTGCAGTGTAACTGCATTCTTTGGGGTAATGGACAACTGGGATAAGTTGTAGTGGTGTTTGATCCAGAACTAATCTTCCAACCTCATGTGAGTTACTAATGCTCTTGTGGCTGAATGCAATCAGATCATCAGAGCAATGTTCAAGTATCTAGTGTGAAGCCTTTCCAGAAGAGTAGAAGCTGTAAACAGGGGAACTAATTCGAAATTAATACCTTTGATTTTATAACACTTTGAAGAAGCAGGTGTGTACAAAACTATTGGATACGTTTATACAAATCCGTATGTAATAGTGAGTTATTATACATCCCTGGGCTCTAGATAGTGAAGTACATGGTGTGTAGTGCATGAAAATCATACATGGTGGCAATGAAAAATCATGTGCTCTGTCCTGTGGCTCCTGGATTCCTTTTACATTCCTCCGCTGTCTCTCAAGTCTTACATCCTGTAATCCTAGTCTTTGTAATAAATGAGTCAAAGGAATTTACTGCTGAGTTCTCCTTGCTTTAGATAAAATAAATCCTCCATACTGATTCACGCTCTATAAGTGTAATTAACAGCCATGCATGGCTTCTCCAAGCTACGGCCTGCAGCTGTTTTGCTCCAGTGTCTTCTCTTAGTAAGGCAGTGACGCAGCCAGAGGAGGACAGGCAGATAAAGAGTGCGAGAGCAGAGAGCTGGGCTTAGAGTGGCTCCAGAAAGCAGTGGGAAGCCCTAACACTGATTAGAGGAATGTTCTCTTTTTAGCCAATATGCCGCTCTAGCAGGTAGGAGACCAGCCGGGGCAGATAAGCCCCAGCACAGAGGACGCGTAATTAAATAACAGGCCATAATACGGCCGGATTATCTGTGTCCCTAGCATGAGCAGAGCGATCCAGAGGGCCGCAGGACAATAGGCAGAGTATGACTGGACTGTGGCCAATAGAACAAGGAGAGTAAGAGAGAGAGAGAGAGAGAGAGAGAGAGAGAGAGAGAGAGAGAATCAGCTGCGAGTGGCAGACTGAGGCAGCCAGTGAAAGTTAAAGACAAAACCTGAGGCATATATATATAGTTAATAAGTTAATAATATGTTAATAATGTTAGCAATGTGTTACTGAATTCTAATTATTGAACTGTGGACTACAAAGTGATCAATCATTTTCAGGTAATAACTAATGCTTTATAAATTGTTAACTAGTATAACATCGCTAGAACAACAGAGTTTAAAGGGTTAACAAATGAAGCACAAGACACAAAATACAATAGTCATATGTGCTGAATATACACTTACCAGCCACTTTATTGGGAACACTTTGCTGGTGTACAGTTAGGGATTTTAGCTCATCTGTTAATGCACAATAGTCCACCGTGGTCCACCACCTAAAAGATGTCTGGTCCATCAGACTACCAGCACAGGGTTTGGAGCAAGAATCTGGCGGGTGGGGGGTCAGCTGACAGAAAAGACTTTGAGATGACCTATAAGGTGACCGATGTATTAATCCCACAGGTATTACTAGGGAAAGATCTTTTTTTCTCTTAAATGTGACATAGTTTAACAAACAAGTGATAGCTAATTAAGTCAAAGTCCTGCCAACTTTTCTCACTGCCCGCTTGCTCGGATATGTCCTCATCCTCCTTAATTCAGATTCAGATTCAGATTCAGATTCCTTTATTGATCCCAGGGGGAAATTGCAGTTGTTACAGTTGCAGCCATTTATGTAAAAAATAAACACTTTACTAATAATTTAAGACAATATATAGAATTTACAGTATGTACACCAGATTTAAGTACTCTACACACACAATTGTTGTTATTGCAAAAGTAACCTTTTCATTCTTGTCTTCTCACTGTCACCTGTTTTTAGCAGTTCTCACATGATTTTTAAACAAAAACTGCAAGAAATGACCTTGCCAAAATAAAAAACAAGGCAGTTTGTGAAGTTATTTAGCTCATACCATATGTGAGGCATTCACAAATTATTATACTAATTACGCTAAAGGTTTTAGTTCATTAAATTTCATTGAAAAGATTATTGATAGTCACTGCAACACATTCTATGTGAGTACAGCATTCTGTGCGTCAGTCTTCAGGGTTAAAGGTTGGTGAATTAGTAGTTATATTAACTCCAGCATTTAAGAACATTTATTGAAAACTGTGTTAGAACCGTGTGTTATAATAATTTTACAGCAAAGGAGGATTATTATGTTATTTTACCTAAAAATCTAGTTCTGCTGTGGAGCGGCAGCAGCTCTGCAGCAGTGGAGAGATTATGCAGGCCTGATTCTCACCCCAACAAAAGCCAGAGTCTAAAAGTGTTACTGAAGTTTAACAAAGGACTCAATGTCATGTCTGCCTGTACACCTTGCTGAAATGTTTAAATTGGAGCAGTTTTATTTCAACACTTGACCATGCTCTGCACAAAATTCTCTGGTCTGTATTTGGTTATTTTTATACATTTTTGTTAGGAAAACCTGAAATGATTGACTTTGCCTTTACTTATCCATTTTGTTGGATATCACACCTTCGATTGTGTAAGTTTGGTTTTTGGTTAAACTTGATTTTTGGTGATCTTTTTGCAGTTTTTCAATTTTATGTTTCTTTCTGGCACATGAATAAATGTCGTGTTCGTGGGGTTGGTTAGTGTAGTGGTTAACACCTATGCCTTCTACACTGTAGACTGGGGTTCAATCCCCACCTGGGTAACCCCCCTACACTATACCAATAAGAGTCCTTGGGCAAGACTCCTAACACCACCTTGGCCTACCTGTGTAAAATGATCAAACCGTAAGTCGCTCTGGATAAGAGCGTCTGCCAAATGCCATAAATGTAAATGTGTTCACACAAGTAGCTAAAAAGTAGTGCACTACTTTTCAAAAAGTAGCAAAAATGTATCAAGTACTTTTCCAGAAAATTGTAGGTAGTTACAATTTGTTGGAAAGTAGCTACAAAATAACTAACTACTAGTTTTTTTAGTTGCTATCCCAGCCCTGGACCTCATAAAATGGCCAACGATTGAAAGAACAAAGTAGGTGTTTCTGATAAAGTGGACAGTGGGAGTATGTACATATCATACACCAACTAAGAACACTATAACAGCACTACAAAACTAAAAAGATAAGATTCCGTATTATTTGTCTGGCAGTTTTTTTCAGCTGCTTTGCCAAAATATTGCTCCACAGATCCACATGATGTACTAACAGTACAGTACTATTACTCTCGCAGCCTCACTCTTCATTTCATTCTTCTCCATCTCACTGCTTCTCTGGCCTGCATGTGCTGTTTGAGCAGCGCTGAGGCTGTAGCGCATGCTGTTTTTAAACCTGTGAGTGATTGTCCATAAAGCATGCATGACAGGTCTGAGTTATGGTTGGAGAACATCCAATAAATTGTTTTAGATGGCTTATTACAACAATATTACTGGACCGGAACATTAAATTATTTGTGGACTTGTAAATCAACGCCTTTTTGTATGTAGTCCATTAACCAGATGATGATTATTCTCATGACTCTCTATAACGCTGTGTGACTATTGGGTGTTATTTTTTTTTAAATCTTTGGTTATTATTGATCAAATATAATTATGGATGTAATATGACAAAGCCAAACTCCAGAGAGAGACATTAATTCGCCTGACATTTTCTCAAATCAGATTTTGGCTGTCTGATCGCAAAGAGACGTCTGACTTTAGGAGGCTAAACAGATCCTGCGAAAATGTCGTTTGCCCTGAGATTAGGCTCTTGTCATAATTGTGAACAGAGAGCTTAATTGTGTTGACTGCATATACACACAGCTAACAGTTAACAGTCGAATGAAAGGGGGAAAAAAAACATTGTTGGCAAACTCGCTCTTTGAAATGACTGCTTAGAAGTGTATTCACATTTCTTTCAATGGCAGCAGTTATACTATAAAGCAGGTGCTCTGGATCAAAGAGGAACCAAAAGCAAATTAAAAGGAACCAAGGCCACCTGGAAAGCTCTTATAAAGGTACACCTTGTGATAAGATTGTATTCAATTTTCAAATTGGTTCAAAGTTGTTCCCTTAACAGCATCATGTAAGCTGGTTTGATGACAGAATTGTTCTTTTGGAGTCAATGAGCGCAAAAGAAGCACACTTTGCATAGTTACACACAGAGGTGCAGAATAAAGGGCCTTTAATCATAAACCATGAAGAAAGTTTTGTAGTCCAAACATTGGTCTTGCAGTCAAAATAACTTGTTTATAGTGTCTTTTCTCAAACCAGTCCCCAAATTGCCCATATTTTTGCTGTGTGCATTGCAAGTTAGGCTGGCACAAAATACTGCACTGGCCCCTGAAGATCCATTTGAAAACCACTTGTATAGTCAATATCTTACTAAACCTTCCATGCCAAGTGCCCTTTACATTATAAACACTGCATGATGAATAGCCTGATAAAACTGCTTCAAAGTTTCTTGGAATAAATATACATTAACATACAGTGGCCTTCAAAAGTCTATGGACATTTTTTAACCATTCAGTCATTGGTAATCTTTAATTCTTTGGGTTTCTTTATATATATATATATATATATATATATATATATATATATATATATATATATATATATATTGCCTCATCATATATATATATATTATTTCAATATTTTCAGAGAAAACCACATTCATGACATCAAACTGATGGAGAAGAAATCCCACCAGACTGTACTAAGGGCACTGTAAAGCACAGAGGCGTAAACAAAAAAAATTCTGAAATCAGATACTTAACTTCTGTATTCCAAACATGTATTCTGAACACTTACACTGAACCTTGGATCTACCCTACAACAACAAAGAAAAAACAACAAAACGACAGGATATTGGGTGATGCATAGTGAACTGTCATTACCACTCACTGTGGGATTTGTCACTGTACAGATCTTTGTTCTCCACTTCATTTAAAACATCTTGTTACCAACCACATTATGGCACCCATCTTCTTTTGGTCTCTTATACAAGTGTACTAGTCAGTTTCTGCAGATTTTATTTGGGTTTATCAGGAATACTGACAGTTGAGAGTGGTACCCCAGTCAAAAAAATAAAAATAACTCAGCCAATGGAGCTCTATGGTTTAAAACTGACCATTGATGAAGGACTGGAGGATGGCTAACACAAATTGTGCATGATTAGATGGCCTTCAGTTTCTAGTAAAGTGGACCTACAAGGTAGATTTTTCTAATCATGTGGCTAGTGAGTGTAATCCCTTCCATGCATGACCTAAAAATGATGGTCAGTAATCAGTTCATTGATAACCATGACTGAATGTTATGGTGTACTGTGTGTTCTAACAGAAGTAGCAGCAGAACTATTGTGATGCTGATTTGTTTCATTAGAGATTAAGGACATCATGTCAAATCATTTGATAAAAAAGTTAATCTTGTATTCTTAATGTCTTTGGCCAGGAAACATCCCCAAAGATGCAATTAGTCACATTCTCGCTGGAAAGAGAAGACAGCAGGGCCTTTTTTGCCTGTACCACTGGGCAATGTAACACTCAGACAAATTGAGTGGCAGACTTTCTGCACATCAGAAGAGGAAACTGCTGTCCTCCTGCGCTGTTTTCCAGCAGAGAAGAAAGCTACTACTGTGATGAGAACTGACCACAATTAAAATTGTGGAAATGGAGGAAATAGATGCTCTATTTTCTGCATTTATAATTTGCAATGTAACTTTTAAAAGTGAAAAGGAATAAAATTGTTAAACATAATTTCAAATTTAAAGGCTCATAAAAGAGCTCAAACTAAATTTGTTGCCTCATCATACAGCATTATTTTAGCATGGTCATAGCAAAATTTTATATCTCTGAAAAGGTAACTTTTCAGGAGATGAAAAAACAAGCTCTCCATCATACAATGGCCCCCAAAAGTATTTGGGCATGTGTACCATACATATTGTTTAAGAAGCTGAATGCCAAACCAAGAGGCATTTATTTTACCATTTTAAGAATGTCATTTTCTTTTCTTTTTTTTTTTTTAATTTTTACCTGATTTTCTCCCCAATTTAGTTGTCTCCAATTTCACCCGCTACTACTTAAGAGTCCCCCAATCCAATACTATCCAATCCAATCCCCCAATACTACCAACACTAGGAGACTGAAGGCAGCACAGTCTTCCTCCGAGACCTGTGAAACCAGCCACCACTTCTTTTCGAACTGCTGCTCATGCGTAACGTCACGGGACAGCTGCTCGGAGGAAAGCGGCAAATGCCACTTCTGATACATCAGCTAACAATGAAGGGAATTATCCCAACAATGAACACAAGCTCCCCAACACCACCGTATGACAAAAGCCATATTATGATTAGGTATATTATGACTATTTATCATCAAGAGCTGGTATGTCATGACCACCATGCTGTATACAGCTAAATGCAAATATTTGGTTAAATGATGTTTTGTTGATTTTGTACATGAAAATCAGTTTAAAATATTGGGAATAAGACAAAACATGAAATATAGAATGTGCAATAACTTTTTTTCTGAATATGTTAAATTCAGCAAATATATATAGCAGAATATGCACTTTTTCACTTTTTTCAAATCAATAAAATGTGTAACTTGACTGTGGCACCCAAACATTTGCACACAACTCTAACAATGTATTTAAACCTGGGGACGTAATACAGAAAAGTCTGGATTCTGCTTTGTTGTCATGGCAACTTCAGTTAAGTCTGAATTTAGGACACAAGCCATTACAAGTTCATAATCTTATTTCCAGACAAGAAAACGGCTTTACAGAAACATCCTAAGTTTCCAAAATACCCTAAATATTTTCTTAACTTTAAGATAAACACCAAAGCATCATAACTTCTGTTTAACCTTCTGTTTCTATTGTTTTATGCAGTGACATGCAGCACAGTTCACTATAAGTACCATAATGATGTATTTATCTAAATAAAATAAATAAAACTGAGCTTTGAAAAAAACTCCAGAAGCTGCAGACACAATCTCCACTGTCCCTGTTTTTACCTTCAGGTTTAATTGCGTTTGGGAAATGAAACTGAAACTGTGGAGCAGCAACGCTCTGATAAACAGCATGAAGTGCTGACACGATATTCTTCACTCTCAGTTTATCACACTTTAGTTTTATTAGACCTTTTATCTCAGTAATGATAGCTAATGTAAGCTGTGTGGCTAACTAAGTAGCCAACTAACTTGATTACGTTTGTACGCTGTGCGTGTATGGTTGGTTGCTAGATCACAAATGATCTTTTTATAAAGTATATTACCAGAAGAATTACTCAAAAACTACCAACAACCAGCATCAAGGAACTGTCTGAATGAAAAATAAGTACAAAATACAGTCGTATTCTCAGTGTGTTCTGTATACATTACTTTTGTATGTATTACAATGAAATACATTTAGGACATCGCATTCAGTATTCAGCCATCGCTACTTTTTCAAGTATATATTTAGTGCACCCAGGTCTCAAAAGCTCAGTCAACCTTCAGAGGTACTTTTTTGTACTCTTTGTAGTCACCTGAATAGAATGGATTTGATTGCACACCAGTGTGTGTGTGTGTAGGTGTGTGTGTGTGTGTGTGTCTTTGACTCTCCTTCACCCGCTCTATCCCACGACACAGCTCGTCAGCCAGGAGGAGGAAGAGAGGGAAGGGTTTCACTTCAGAAATACACAACAGTATGGCTCTCCTGGGATGCACATCCAACTCAGAGAAGGAGAGAGAGTGAGACAGGGAGAGCAAGGAACATTCAGTAGCACAGCAGAGGAGAAAGGGAGAAGTGGCCAAAGGCACAGAAGGAGGACAGAGGAGAAGTGAGAGGGAAGAAAAGGCTAAAATGAGGAGGTAGGATAAAGCAGAGGCTGAAAAGGTAGGATTGGAGAGATAGCGAGAGGGAGGAGAAGAGGATTTGAGTGGATGTCTGCAGGAGAAAGGAGCAAGGGCTATGAAAAGAAAGCACTAAAGCATTGAGGAACTGTTATGGCTTTGGAGGGGGAGAGAGGAGACGAGAAAGTAAGAGAGAAGACAGAGAGAGAGATGTGACTAGGTTGCTGTGATACAAGAAACAGCATTTTCACTGCCAACAAAAGTCCTTACAGCATACTGAGAAATCTTCTGGTCCCACAAAAGTTGTGCAGCAGTACCTACTCACGCTCCGCCCATGAATGTATTCCTTTACAACAGCTTTTTTGAGGTATCTGGGGTAAAGCTTCTCGGCTTTGGCACAGTCGTCGCTATGCATGTTAAAGGGGCACATTTTGCTGCTTTCTCGCGTTTTGTGCCACTAGAATTATGCACAAAGCACACTCTGATGACAAACCCTGAAAACATACAAACAAAAGCACAACAGCAACATTCAGCTTTGCTTATCATACTTCAGACATTATTTTCTCGGTATTGGCTTCTGCTCACACTTGAACCCTCCCACCAGGACTGCAGACTGACTTTATCAGAACAATATTGTCAGCGATGCCTTTGTAAATACTGACCATTTAAAATATTACACTGCTTTGTTTACATTACATTCTTTAGTAACACTTTCTATGAAGCCCATATTTATAAGCTATCATAAATGTACTTATGACCATTTGTAACACTGTACCAAAACTTTGCAAACATATTTATTATTTCTAGTACTGTTTTATAAAGCAATAGTGTTCCGTCACCGAGTACATCAAGGAATTGCTATTTGATGATATTCTTTAATATCAGAATCAAACAACAATCATCTTAAGCACTCTTAAGCACACTTAAGTTAAATGTTCATGATGTTTTTACACGTGTTAATGAGTATTATATGTGTTTTATATATTGCTGCTGTCAGAACAACCTCATATCACTATTGTTGTCATTGTATATATATATATATATATATATATATATATTTTTTTTTTTTTTTTTAACAGAGTTTAAACATGCCAAAAATTCATAATGAATGGACCAGATGAAATGCTTGGGAAAAACAAATCTAATTCCATTCCAAGTTAAGAATGTTGTCCTTCTTCTGTAAATTGTAAATTTACCATTTTGGAGAGCAGTAGTAAACAGGTCATTATTTAAAAAGGCATTATAGTAAATAATAAACACTTGTGTTACAATTTATTTATAAGTCAAAGACTTTATTAAAGAACATTATCAGAGCCTTGTGAGGCATTTGAGTTTATGTAAGTATAAAGCATATATACATACATATTATATGTAATAACATCATGCACATGTATAAAATAAAATTGTTACCAAGTTATAAAGAGTTATAAGCACATTTATAACTATTAACAAATCTTCATAGAAAATATTACCTATTTTCTTTTGAATTAGTCTGGAGTCCTGCTTCCTGTGTGCACATGAAAGCGTGACACAGCAATAAACGTTCTACCTAAATATGCAGAAAGCAAATTGTGATGGTAAATAATGCCGGCCTTACACCAAACGATTTGTCAAGCAATTTCACTGTTGTAGACACATATCCAATGTCAGACTAAAATCCTGAGAGTCTTGTTAGAGCTGCACCATGCTCAGGTCATCTTGTTGTTTAGTGTAAGGTGGTCAAGATGGCAGTCTATATACTTAAAATGTAAATTGACTGATTTAATATTTCAGGACTTTATGAACGGCATTATTAAAGAATCATTCATGCTTTTTCCTTTTTTTTTGCTTTTTGTTGCACTGTTTATTATTTATTTCATAATATCCAATCAACAACGCTGAATCACTGCACGTTTTGTTGATGTGTAAATCTTTATGTCAAACTTATAAAGCAACTGCACATTTTACAGGTAAAACATTCTGGGTGATGATCTGCCAGAGTATACAGCTCTACAGTGAGCTGGGCTAAGTCTCAGATCTCTACATGCTCATCTTCCCATCTGTCCCACGACAAAGTAGAGAAGGAAAAGGGTTTTTTGGCTTGTAAATTTCCACCAGGTGCATGATGGACGGTCTTAATAAATAATGACACTGCAAGATTCCCAGTCTTTGCAAAATCATTGTCTGTGATTAAAAACTGTGACAGTGTCTTTAGGTGTGCGAGGATGTCCGACTTTAGTCTTTCAAAAGTCTTTTCAAAGTCGTGAAAGTCTAGTGTATGGTTATAGCATGGGCAGCATTGTCCCCACTACCAGCTCTGTATCAAAAATGCTGAGAAGGTTATTTTTAATTTAGGCTCTGATATATTACAGCCTAAAATGAGCATCCAATCATCATCAACCTACAAACTACCCACTTATATTTCATTTAGACAGCTTGTTGTAGTCACTGTTATTAGTTAGATATTACATCAGCTAACAAGGTGTGGGGCCCCCAAAAAATCCTGCCTAGTGCCTCCAAAATGCTAGAACCTGTGGTGCTGATAGGCTGACAAGCTGTTGAACTCATTGGCTGATATTTTATGCTATTCTGTCTGTGAACAGGGTATTATCTACTTATAAATCGTGGTTTCACAGAAAAGCCCCCTAGGTCCTTATGCATTTTTGATTGCGAGTGCCTTTTAGTCATCATTAAAAGCTCTCTGGTTAGATAAGGTTTGCAGAATGGAAAAAAACTTAATCTTAGTTAGGTGTAGAGTTGGTGCATAACATTAGGCTTAAATTGCTGTGCGTCAGAACTTGTGCTATGCTAATCAGAACTCATTTGATTAGAAATTACAAGAAATTTGCCACCATGCTAATGTTAGTGTGATTACATGACCAAAAAATTACATCTAGACAAACTGAACTTGGATAAAATTATAAATATATCCTGTATGTCAAAAACTGACATTTCTCAGTAGGTTGAATAAGTACTGTATGGCTTATCCAACATGGCAACAGGTGTTATGAAAAAATGTATATCTGAGTGGTGCACAAGTGGTGAACAAGTAGGTCAGCTCCTTCCCACCTTTCCTAATTCAATGCCACAAGCTTGTATCTATATATTTAGAAAATTAGAGTGAAATAACATGCTTCCAATTAGCCTATAATGAACCTGGCACAGAGAATCAGACAAGAGGAGATCTGGCCTGTTTAATCTAACATAAGCTTGTATTGCATATTTACATTTTCTCTGAGGCTATCAGTGGATTTGATTTTGATTCCTCCCAATTTGCGACCAAAAAAGTGCTCAGGCTTTTATTTGAAATGCTGCATACGTAGACATGAAAAGGCATGAGCATAAAACAATGTCACAGATACTTACTGCGTGATCAGGCTCTCCTCAGCAATGCAGACATTTGATCTGAGCTTCCTCCCTTTGAAGTGTGTCCGTGTGAAGAGGCCAAATCAGAAAGCTTAGCAAATACTCTCCAAAGAACAGCTCAAGGGGGAGGAGAGGAGAGAGGGACATAGGAAATGAGAAGAAGAGGCTGAGGAAGGAGAAGAAAAGGGATGAGATTGAGAGATTAGGAAAAGTTATGGAGAATTAAGACCTTAAATTCAATTCAGGATGAGATGCACTTTTTTACAGCAGATATCGTCCCAAAGCAGATTTACAGAAATCCTGGTCCAGCTTCCTAATGAGCAGACTGAGGGTGACAGGGAAAGGATGAACTCTCTAAGAGCATGAAGAAGAAACACTGAGAGGAACCAGGAATCAAAAGGAGAGTGCATCCTCCTCTGGTTGACATCTGTGAAGTTCTAATATGATTGGTACACGTTTACAGAGGTGAGACAAAAAGTCCTTGAGACAAACCACCGACTAATTGTAAAGAGCAGAGGTGCAAAGTCGCCTGTGGCCCCCATGAGAATACAAATTAGATACATTGAATGTGTTGACATTAAACAACCCATTGCATAATATGCACTATATCCCATTCTAAATCCACAGGTATTCATATAGAGTTGATCCCTACTTTGCAGCTATAACAACTTCCATTCATCCAGAAGAGCATTTGTGAGGTCAGACACTGATGAGACACCAAGAGGGTCTGGCTCGCGATCTCCATTCTACTTCATACCGAAGGTGTTTGATGGGATGAGGGTCACTTAAGTTCTTCCATGCCAAGCTCACCCAGCCATGACTTTATGGACTTTGCTTTGTGCACTGGGGCTCAGTCCTGCTGGAACAGAAAAGGGCCTTTCCCAGGCTGTTCCCACAAAGTTGGAAGCAAAGAATTGCCCAAAATGTCTTGTTCTGCTGAAGCATTTCTCTTCACAGGAACTAAGGGGCATTCACTTAAGGAGCATTCACCAAACCCAGACTCATCCATCAGACTAAGCTGTTGTTGCTATATATGATATTTGCAATTGTAGTGATTATTTTCTGTAAATTTAATGCAGCTCCCCACCCTCGGTCAGCATTATAATGTACCACTCCATGTTGTTGCGTGATGACACACCTGCATGAAGATGGACAGGAATGAACAAGGCAATTATGAAAATCTACATTTAGAGAGGAGGTGGATTTTTGATTTTCTAGGTGCTTCACCCAAATGAAAAGAGTGAGGAAAGCAAAAAGTTATTGTTTCAGTCAGAGCAGAATGCTACACAGGCTCAGCAGCACATAATCAGTAAATTAACCCTAGCATTAATGTTAGCACAGATCGCTACAGTCCAGGGGTAATTACTCAAAAAAGTTCTCTCAAAATGTTATGGGACTACATTACTTATTACTTCTTACTTCCTGGATGAAATAATCTCACTACTCATCACTTTACTTCTACAGTACTCTGTCCCAAATGATCTCAATATATTGTCAGATTTTTTTGTTTGTTTCAAGCATTATTTCTTAGCCCGGAAAAGGATGGCATGCCCACTCCAGGTAAAGGGGAAAGGACTTGCCCCAGGTGGAGGAGTTTAAGTATCTCGGGGTCTTGTTCAGGAGTCATGGGAAGAGGGATTGTGAGATCGGCCACAGGCTGGGACAGGCGGCAGCAGTAATGCGGTCACTGTACTGGAATGTAGTGGTGAAGAGGGAGCCGAGCCATAAGGCAAAGCTCTCTGTTTACCAATCCGTCTACATCCTGACCCTCATCTATGGTCAAGAGCTGTGGGTAATAACTGAAAGAATGCGATCACGAATACAAGCGGTGGAAATGAGCTTTCTTCACAGGGTGGCAGGCTACACTCTATTTGATAGGGTGAGGAGCTCTGCCATCTGGGAGGAGCTCGGAGTAGAGCCACTACTCCTCCACATTGAGAGGAGACAGCCTAGGTGGTTCGGGCATCTGATTCAGATGCCCCCTGGACGCCTCCCGGCGGGGGTGTACCAGGCACAGCCTACTGGGACAAGGCCCCGAGGTCGTCCTAGGACCCGCTGGAGGGATTATATATCCAAGTTGGCCTGGGAGCGGCTTGGGGTCCCTGGGAATGAGCTGGAGGAAGTTGCAGGGGACAGGGTCATCTGGGATTCTCTGCTCTCCCAACTGCTACCGCGACCCTATCTGGTAAGCGGTGAACGACGATGATGATGATGAAGCATTATTTCTTAAACAAGAAAAATTATCGGGCAAAAAAGTGAGATAATTTTACTTAACCAATTACCTAGTTTACAAAATATCAAGACGTAACAAAATCATATAATATTACCAATTTTAAAATGAGAAATCTCAGATCTAATATCAGCAATTAAAACTGATGCAAAGATCATTTTTTGCAGTAGACAGTTGCATCACTCAGGAGCCCAGAGCCTCAGCTAATTTAAAAATGTGCATCCAGGGGGCACCAGTCCTGTCTTTTACCCAGAGTCCCAGAATCACTAAATCCATTCTTGGTAAAGACACAGTAGAGCACTGATTCAGTGAGGTAAGGCTGTAGTGTTCATTTTTAGTCCTTTTTTATTTATTTATTGTTTCGGATTAGTCTCGGCCATCTCACATATTTATTTTCTAGATTCCTTTCCAACAACTAAGAATTTTTTTTCCCATTAAACCATCATCAACTCGCAGTTAAGCAGTTCAGGAGTTAAACAGGGCTGGAGCAAACTGGAGCAGAGCTTCAGTCTCTGGCCTTTGTCTCAACGGCAAATAGCTGAGTGCTGTAATTTGATGGAAAGGCAAACCGTTTAGTCTTAAATCTCTCTGAAAACTCTTCGATAATAAACGACAATGAGAAATAATCTCTGGACAGTTCCACATCCAACCCCATCCCTCAAGTTCATTAGTATTGTACCACAACTTGCTCTCCTCGTATTGAGTTTCATGACCATGTTGTTTCAAGTTGGTTCATTCCTGCTATGTTGTGAGGTCTTAACTAGGTTAATAGGTTAATTTAAATTGTGCTACACTTCCAAAACAAGTAGCGCAGATTATTTGACACGATTTATGCTGTTAAGTGGAAATAATTTCAAGCATTCTGTGCAGAGATGTCTAGTCAAGCTTGTGTAGCCAGATATATTCTGGATATTTAGGACATTTAGCAGGCACTCTTATTTAGAGAACTGCTTTGTTGTCCATTCAGAGAGTGTGTCCTAGCCATCACTAATTACTAGTTTGTAGGAGAGTCTGAACTACTCTTGAGCTAAGATACTGCCCAGAAACAAAAGACAGTGCTGACACCAAGGAAGAAAGACATAAAATACAGAATTAAAATGTAAAACAAGGGCAAAACAATAAGTTTCACATAAGTGCTAGATTAGTGTTCATTTAAGTGCTTCATGGCTCGATGACAATGAGGGGCTCTGCTTTTATGTCAGACAGCGGAGGTTCATCCATGGACGTTCGACCATCAAGTAGGGAGGTGTTTTTCGGCTTTGTAGACAAACATAAGAGTTTTAAATCTTGGGTACGTTTTTTTGTGTTCAGGCCTTAGCCGTGGCTATACCCTTGGTATATCCACCCGTATATACTCAGTCACCATTAAATCAACCTATCAAGCCTGAGTTCTTAATCTACTCATCAGGTTTATTCTGTCGATTTACTACTAAATACACAGAGGACTCAGAAGAGAGAGAGCGAGAGAGAGAGAGAGATCTAAAGCGGGGTTGTGTCCTCCACTATAGCATGCTGGTCTGATGCCTGATGGGTCCATCACATGTCAAGCACTCAGAGCAGAGTGTACCACAGACTGTGAGAAAAGAAGAACACGAAGACATGCCAGAGAGGGTCAGTCAGCACATCATATCAATAACACAAAACACACACATACACATATTCCCCTGACACACAAACACTTCACTGCTGAAAAGACAGGCTTTACTCTGCCATAAAAGAAGAGCAGAAAGTGCTTCTCTAACCTGGTCTCTAACACACACACACACACACACACATGCATATCGCTGTTGGTGGAACAAAACCTTGCATCTCCATTTTTGTTGTTTTTCAGTTTTTGGCATAATTTGAAAATACCTGTTGTTCTTTATACTGTATGTAAATTTCATGATGAATGAACCAAAAGAAACAGCCCAAATTTTCTTAGAAAGAAATCTGTTTCCACTGACTTACATTAAAAGGTTTTTCCTTCTTTGCAGATATAAGGTTTTGTTCCAACAGCGATATACAACTATATATACATACACCAGCAGTCAAAAGTTTAGAATCACTTATCATTAATAATTACTGTTATTTTATTTTTAAAAAACTGACTGGTAACATCCTTTCTTTATAAAAATAATGCATAGCCACAATGTACTAAGATGTGGGAACAAGATTCTAATGCATGGCCACAAATTAGTAAGGCATGGGAATTAGATTAAATCACGACCATGCCTATCCTGATTGCTAGATGCCTTTGAGTACTTTTAACAACAGTGAGTTGGCAAACTGTGCAAAACACCACAGTTCCGTAGGCTGCTGAATTTAGGAAAGAAATACAGGGAACAAGCCTACTGTAAAAACAAATGTTTGATTTAGCTTCCTCAGCTGTGACAACTGCATCTGGCTGCACGACACCACTAGTTATTTATGCAACAAAATGCTTTGGAATTACTTTGGAAATGACAGGATAAATAGCAGCAAATAAGGAGGAGATATAATGAAATTCAAACACACGAATATCGCAAGTTAAAACATTGTGAAACAGCAGTCATAAGTACTTATGTGATTATGAAAATCAGTAGAAGGATATGAAGAGAATGCAAGTGGAAAAAAATTAATGAACTTAAAGGGTGGGGTGCAAGAGTGTGCACCTGTAATAGGTTCTCTGTTAGCATGATTTTGACTTCAAGATGTTATCAAAAGAATAGTCAAAATATCATACTACATACTAACCTACATGACAGAAAGACATACAAATGTTTGTCCCACTAATGTTTGCATCATTTATTCTAGTTTCAGCTGGCAAACAATAATGATAATAATGATTTGTTTAATTTATATAGCTCTTTTCCCTTACTCTTTGGTCCTTTACAATTGTAACAAGACTCATCAATAGGACAACAACACAAATCAACAGCAAACAACACACACACACACACACACACACACACACACACACACACACACACACACACACGCCTCCTCATTTGGCAGGGAGAAAACTCTCCCAAGCATGAAACTCTTAGCCTGAGGACTGATCAAACTCTGCTACCACTGTGAAAAGTCTCCCAGCTTCTGGCTCAGTCAAAGTACTAGTACTGTGAAGTGTCCCAGGTTGTAGCTCAGTCAAACTCTGCTGCCACAAAATGAAAACTCCATGCTTGTGGTCAGAACAGCATCCATTAATGCAGCAGTGTCTCAGCTCTTGCCTCAATCAAACTCCACTACCAGAGTTACATGTCTCCCAACTTGTACACCCAGTCAAACTTCACTACTGGGTTAAAAGTCTCCCAACTTGCAGCCCAGTCAAACTTCACTACTGGGTTAAAAGTCTCCCAGCTTGCAGCCCAGTCAAACTTCACTACCGGGTTAAAAGTCTCCCAACTTGTACCCCAGTCAAACTTCACTACTGGGTTAAAAGTCTCCCAACTTGTACCCCAGTCAAACTTCACTACTGGGTTAAAAGTCTCCCAGCTTGTACCCCAGTCAAACTTCACTACTGGGTTAAAAGTCTCCCAGCTTGTACCCCAGTCAAACTTCACTACTGGGTTAAAAGTCTCCCAACTTGTACCCCAGTCAAACTTCACTACTGGGTTAAAAGTCTCCCAGCTTGTACCCCAGTCAAACTTCACTACTGGGTTAAAAGTCTCCCAACTTGCAGCCCAGTCAAACTTCACTACTGCGTTAAAAGTCTCCCAGCTTGCAGCCCAGTCAAACTTCACTACTGGGTTAAAGTCTCCCAGCTTGCAGCCCAGTCAAACTTCACTACCGGATTAAACGTCTCGCTGCTTGCAGCCCAGTCAAACTTCACTACTGGGTTAAAAGTCTCCCAGCTTGCAGCCCAGTCAAACTTCACTACCGGGTTAAAAGTCTCCCAGCTTGCAGCCCAGTCAAACTTCACTACTGGGTTAAAAGTCTCCCAGCTTGCAGCCCAGTCAAACTTCACTACCGGGTTAAAAGTCTCCCAGCTTGCAGCCCAGTCAAACTTCACTACCGGGTTAAAAGTCTCCCAGCTTGCAGCCCAGTCAAACTTCACTACCGGGTTAAACGTCTCCCAGCTTGCAGCCCAGTCAAACTTCACTACTGGGTTAAAAGTCTCCCAGCTTGCAGCCCAGTCAAACTTCACTACCGGGTTAAACGTCTCCCAGCTTGCAGCCCAGTCAAACTTCACTACTGGGTTAAAAGTCTCCCAACTTGCAGCCCAGTCAAACTATACTACTAGGTTAAAAGTCTCCCAGCTTGCAGCCCAGTCAAACTTCACTACCGGGTTAAAAGTCTCCCAGCTTGCAGCCCAGTCAAACTTCACTACTGGGTTAAAAGTCTCCCAACTTGCAGCCCAGTCAAACTATACTACTAGGTTAAAAGTCACCCAGCTCATGGCCCAGTCAAACTTTGCTACTGCCATGAAAAATCTGTTGGCAAAAAGCTCAATCAAGCCATACCACCACAAGTTTGTTGGTTAGTTCTAGGATGTTGTTTGAAAACCTCTCCAGCCTCTCTGGAAAGTTCAAGTCTAATTACACACCACAAACAATAAAACCTGATGTAAAGGAGCAGCCACAGCACACACACCTGGTTGTTATTGCTGATAGTTATGACTTTTCTAATGGATATGAACAAATAAGTCATCGTTTTAGCTGGGAAAGTAGGCTAATAATTAAAGGAGACATAAAATGTATTCAGAGACTATCTCAAGATAGGCTGTATGTGTGTTTATAGATCTATATGTATATGGAGACACAAGCATGAACATCAGTGCACGTTTGCACTTACAAAACTGCATACACACAAAAAACACACACAAACATAGCTACACACATATACACAATCTCTGAGGACTTCATCCTGAAATGTAATGCATCTGCTGTGCAGTCTCATTTATCTTGCTTTCATATTTTGCATATTTTAAGAAAAGAAACCTGGGTCTGAATAGCTATTAGGTGGGTTTTGATATCCCGTTCTGAAGAACCGCAGCTTCATAGGAGGTCCAGGCAAATAATCTCACACAAACACAGGCCTTCACTTTTGATCAGTTGACCATGTGGGTGGACTTCACTCAATCTGAGCTAAAGACGGTTCATACACCTCCCGTGTAGATAAGCCTATTTCTGCCATGCCTAACTGTCAGAAAGAAGCAATAGGGAAGAGCAAGAGGGGGCAAAAAAGGAAAGTGAGGTAAAGGGAAAGAAGCTGTGAAGAAAGAAGGATTTGGTGATAGTTCATATTAACTGGACATATATGCTACTGCATATATGCTAAACACAAACTGATGTGCTGCCAGCATGTGTTGAGTAGGTGTCATACTACAGCAGAAAGAGAGAGAGCGAGAGAGAGATCTGTTCAACTACTATTCACTTGGAGAAAGAAGGCTGAAGTTTGTTTCTGTCATTTCATGCTGGAACTACAAGGTTAATGTTGCTAACAAGTAATTGTAAACAGCATGCCTACATCATTACACACTTGCCTCGAATTATTATAACACATTACTTGTGCTATGCAATATTTGCCTCATCAGCTCAAATTCATGAATGTGCGTATGTGTATATATGTGTATATATATACACACATATATATATATATATAAACACACACATATATACACAAACACATCTTCTAAGCCTTCTGGCGGTCACTGGGTAGAAGGCAGGATACACCCTGGACAGGTCTATATATACATTATATTTCCAAAGTATTCGCTTGTCTGTCTTCACACATATATGAACTTGAGTGAGATCCCATTCTTAATCCATAAGGTTTAATATGATGTCAGCCCACCCTTTGCACCTATAACAGCTTCAACTCTTCTGGGAAGGCTTTCCACAAGGGTTAGGAGTGTGCTTATGTGAATTGTCCAAAATCTTTTGGTCTGCTGAAGCATTTCGAGTTCCTTTCACTGGAACTAAGAGGCCAAGCCCAACTCCTGAAAAACGACGCCACGCCATAATCCCCCCTCTACCAAACCTTACACATGGCACAATGCAGTCAGACAAGTACCGTTCTCCTGGCAACCGCCAAACCCAAACTCGTCCATCGGATTGCCAGATGGAGAAGCATGATTCATCACTCCAGAGAACACATCTCCACTGCTCTAGAGTCCAGCTCTTTACACCACTGCATTTGACTCTTGCATTGCGCTTGGTGATGTAAGGCTTGGATGCAGCTGCTCGGCCATGGGAACCCATTCCATGAAGCTCTCTTTTGGAAATATATTGTACATATTAATATAGTGTATAGTATACTTGCTATTGGCAAGTATGCATGCTTACAACAAATATGGTGGTTTTGTCCCTCACCACACTCAGGCCCTGAACTGTCCCTTGTCGCTAACACTCCCCTGTCCCCCCCCCCCCCCGAACCGTTCCTTGCTTCTGCATACCCCCAATACCACCCCCCCCCCCCCAACCCACACACACACACACACATTAGGCCCTCAATTTTCAACCAAATATCACTTGCCACACCACCACTCACCCACCGCAGCTTTGACACAACTGAAATCAGACAACCCTACTTTCTAGCTTCAGTGCAAAACTAAAAAAGCAACTTCAAACTGGTGCCAAACTTCAGACACCAACACGTTTTGGCTGATCGAGTATTTTTGGGGTGAGGAGAAAGTCATTAACTGAGCCATTAAGAGTTTTGGCCAAACTCTTATTGAAGTAACAGTGACACTTTGTGACTTCTGATGAGGCATCGGTGTGATAAATCTCTCTCTCTGTCTCTGTCTGTGATCTCTGTGAGGTCAGATGTGCTGGCTGATGTGACAGCAGTAATATCCTGCTGGAAAGCTGCAGTCATAAGCAGGGCTAGAATGGGGAGGCCAGAGCGGAGTGGTCAGGGAGACCACATGCTGATACTCATCTCATGTCTCACATGGGCGGCAGAAGCGGGGTCAGGAGGTCAGGGGAAGAGGACAGCTCCCAGCACAGAGGCACTGGCTGCTTTATTTGGGAAGAAAACAAGAATGTGTGACCCCTTTCACTGAACACTCAATAAACACTCTGGTAAATACACCTCCTTCACCTACACACACCCACACATCCACACGCACAGACAATATATTTCCAAATGTAGTGCTAGACTGTGCAGGGAGCACAAATGCATCAGTGTCTCATGAGGCAGTGATCTGAAGGCACTGATTCCACTGCATCCATTTTGGAGTGCTATAAATAATTATAGCGCTGCTGTCATGTCATCCACAGAACAGTAGCAAAAAATGTTCTCAGTTTTAATATATTTTAATGTAAACAGTATTTTAAGTCATTTTGGACACATTGTAATAGACAGCTGTTCTGAAATGGTGTAAAAAACTATGGCAATTTTATATGATAGCAAATATTTTCAATTATTCCAATAATTAATACAGTATGTGTTTTTTCAAACTCCCTGTCTAAGTTTAGATTACATGATGATATATTTAATGAGGCCCTACAAAATTAAAATGAAATCTAATCAATTTACACCTCTATTGTCCAGTGATCCCAATGGAATAATGTTGATTTTATCACTACCCCCTCTGCTGGACAATTTGCCACAGTTATTTATTTATTTAGTCATTTGGTTATTTAGTTATTATTTGCTGCAACATATGTGCAATTTTTTCAACCAGCTCTAAATGCACATTTACCAGCTTTAAGTTTATTTCTACACTATTCTACATTAAAAAAGGTGATGCATTAAATTTACTTTATTCAAATGTGTACATAATTTACATGTATAAATGCAAAACGTAAATAAAGTGAAAAACAAATTATTTATATATATTTTACTAATGTGGAAATGAATGAACTATTAAATAACTTCTTTAGAAGTGCTGGATTGCCTGGATGTATTGGCTGTATTACTAGGGTACGCCTATTTCTTCCCCCTCTACTCTCGGAGCATATACTCATCTGGAAAGACTTTACACAAGACGCTGGGACATTGCTTTGAGGATTTGATTGCACTCAGGCACAAAAGAACTAGTGATGGTCAGGTACTAATGTCACAAATGTCACTGCATCTCAAAAAATATCCAAAGGTATTCAATATAGTGCCATCACTCCAAAGAACATAGTTACACTGCTCCAAAGCCCATTGAGAAGATGGCTTTATACCCCTCTAGCTAAGGGCACTGGGAATGGTGTCCTTAGGCTCATATGTGACTGCAACAGTGTACCCCACTATATATTGCTCTAAAATGCATACATCATTCATCATTAATACAACTTCTAATAAGGCATCAGTGTGATACATGAGCAAGCTACCCATGCCATTAGACAGTAATACACCCACATACCATGACAGACCCTGGCTTTTGAACTTTACGCTGGTAATAGTCTGGATGGTCTGAAAGGTTGACTCGTCAGACTACAATACTTATTTCCATTGTGCATCAGTCCATTTGAAATGAGCTGGATCAGAGATGTTCACAGTGTTTCTGGACATTGTCAACATATGGCTTATGTCGTGCATGGTATAGCCTTGACCTCCATTTGTGAATGAAGCAACGGACAGTGATTTTAATGCCCTACCATCTGAGGGATGTAACATAGGGGGCGTTGAGGCAGGATGCAAGTATGAGTTGCTTTTATTTAAATGAGATTCAACATAGTCCAAAAACACAGTGGCAGAGGCAAGAGACAAATTCATGAGAAAAACAACATAAAACAGAACTATACAAGAAACAGCAACAGGGTATATAGACAATGAAGACAAAGGGACCTATCAAATACAAGGGTATAAATACTAACACAGAGAAGGAGAAATGAGTCCAATGAGAGGGTAGGGCTAGGGGACAAAGAATAAGTGAAGATAGGGCAGGACAGGGGAGGAGCCAACATGACAACAAAAGCACATGTCACAGGAAAACAAAGGCACATGGCAGACATACAAAACACACAGCACAGGAAACCAAGAACAAGGCAACAACAGAAAGACCAGGACAAAGAGTGTTACAATGGATCAAAAGACATTCAGCTATCATTTTTGGTGGGAGATTGTGGGAGATTGTAGGGAGAGGGTTAAATATCGAAATATCGAAAATCTTTCCAGCAGCTCATTGAGGAACATTGGACCTCATTCATAAGTTATTCTTAAAAAGAAATTTCATCTCAAAACCCATGAAAACTCACAAAGGTTCTAATATTCACCAGTGTTTTCTTATTTGGGATTTGTTCTTTGGAAGGAATAGAATCTACACACATTCTGTAGCACAAATCAAATCAAATCAAATTTATTTTGATTTTTATAAAATGATATTTATAAAAATGTAAAGACCCCTGGTGAGCAAGCCATGGGCAACAGTGGCAAGGAAAAACCCCCTCAGAACTGAGGAAGAAACCTTGGGAGGAACCAGGCTCACCAGGGGGGACACATCCTCCTCTGGTCAAACTACCTACAAGTGATTATACTACTAATATTAATAGCAGTAATATTGGTAGTAGGAATAGCTAGGAGTCTATGAGAACATCAGTGTAGGGTATGAACAAGGTATGAACAATTCTGTAGTTTAAGAACACAGCATGAATCTGACATAGACTTCTTCTTAGGACCTTTCTCAATAAAAAAATTAAGAAAAAATGTAGGAAGATATTGGTGAATGAGGCCTATTGTTCTTAAACTGTTGTAGTATTCTCTTTCTTGCTTATAACAGACTAATATTTTTGGATTCTCGTTTTATAGCTAAGCATGACTGCATCACCTGTCTTTCCTATTCCTACCACTACATTGCCCCGTCCCAACTTTTTTGGAATGTGCTGCAGGCATCAACATAAAAATCAGCATATATGTACAAGAACAGTGACATCAAGTTTTTTTAAACTTTTCTTGGCATGCTATTCTATGGAGATTACACAACATGTAATCTGAGTGTCTATGTCAGCAATGGGATCACTTTAAAGTAGCTAAATTTGCTAATTAGAAGAGGTGTCTAGATACCTTTGGACACTTGATGTTGAGCATTATTGGCCCAATGCACTTAGTCCAAGACAAATTATGATATGTGTTTTCAGATTTTCTGATAAATGAAGAGGCCAACAGAAAACAAAGCAGTTGGAAAAAAGACCGAAAGAAAAAGAAAGAGAGGGAGAGAGAGAGAGAGAGAGAGAGAGAGAGAGAGAGAGAGAGAACAAGCATGTCTCCGTTTAACTCTCTTGCTCCATTTGGCTGCAATAATATGATGGAGTAGTGTTCACTGGACCTGTCTGATCGAACCAAACACTGTGGTAAGTCGTGGCTGACTATGTGTGTGTGTGGGTGTGTGTGAGTACACGAATGGACCAGTGTGTGCTCTTGGGTACCCTATCTCCTTCTCTTTCATCTTCTCCCGCACCCCCTGCAACAGCCCACTGTCCTCCAGCCAATCCACAGTACCCTGCATTTATCTGCCTGCCCCACTGCCTGATAAGATGGCTTCAAAGGCGCAGTCCAAACTCTACAAAGCTCCAGCCAGTCTTTAGAAGTCTCCACATAAAACAGCGGCATTAAAGCGCACCAGGCCTCTGCACTTTGGGACGATACAAAGCCGTGATAATTGTGAGGTGATAAGGTGTGAAAAAGGGAGAAGAGCAGGAACCATGTTTTTTTAAGGCTCCGAGCAGCAGAATATCAATTGTGTAAGGTCAAGTGACCACATCACGTGTTGTGCAGATAGGCCATGTTTTGAATTGAATCAGGGCAGAAAAACATATTTTGAGCTGTGGTGCAAAGAAATAAGGTTAACTACTGCAAATTAATTCATGAATGCTAATTTTTGGCCTAAACAGCTACTTTTTTTGGACTAAACTGACATATCCATGCCACGCCTACAAATTGCAAGATTGTGAGGTTACACAAGTTTTATAGCACACTGACAAAAACCATGCTCAACCAAATGAGTAGTGCAGAGCTTTATTTTTTGTTAAAATATGTAAATAACCCACTCTCGACTATCTCGAATGTTTAATTGCTACACAATGCCACAGAGCTGGACAAGATTGTTGTAGCTAAATGAAACTAGGAAGGTTGTAAATAACAAAGATGCTGAATTTGCCACCATGCTAATGTTAGCTTGATTACAGCTCCAAATATATAAATTACATTGTTTTGGACAATGTTTATTCATTTCTAGCATTTTTACAGGTTAAGACACTGTCAAGCTATTGTACACTGTTGAACACATTGGTGTAGCTAATCAATACTAGGCAGGTTATAAACCACAATGATATCAAATCTCTCACCATGCTAATGTTTTTTTTGGGTTTTTTTTTTTGCCAAAATGCATAGATTATTCCCTCTGGACCACAATATAATGTTTGTTTAGAATTGCTACATAACACAGTTTTACAGTGCTATGCTACTGAGCCAGATTACATTGTTGTAGCTAATCAAAATTTGGTAAATGCATCAAATATTACTTTTGGAAGGTTCGTGCCATGATTTTCTATTTCAAACATGTTTCAATGTCTATGTCATATATACATTGACATATATGTTGTTGTTGTCGGAAGAAAACCTCATATGTCCATTTTTGACATTTTCTACTTTTTGACATAATTTGAAAATACCTGTTACCATTATGTGTAAATTTCATGATCAATAGAAATGACTCAAAATGACTTGGGGGGGGTTGGTTCTATTGACGTACATTAAAAGTAAAGTTTTCTGTTCTTGTAAATTTACCATTTTGGAGATACAAGTTTTTTTTTCCAACAACAACAATATATATATATATATATATATATATATATATATATATATATATATATATATATTAGTTTAAGGGGTCAAACTCACTCCTACTACATTGTTATACCTAATCTGGCACCTAGGCATCAAATATGCCATGCTAATGTTAGCATAATTATGCAAAAACGTCAACTAAAGAAATAGATCTAGCCTAACAGTGTGACCTTTCACATACGTAAACTCCGTTCCTGGTTTTCCAGCAGTAGAATGGAGTGGGAAGGCGTGTTTTCTCACAGCTGTCTCCCATGTCCTTTACTCTAAAGCTGTGTGTGTGTGTGTGTGTGTGTGTGTGTGTGTGTGTGTGTGTGATTGGTGTAGTGACTGCGAATGGGTGAGGGCAATGAGAGTAGAAGGCTGTGATGTACATGTTTTATAGCAGTACTAAAAATCGCCATGGTCCGTCTGCTCAGAAAACCAAGGTCAGGGTGTTTATGGTCGTGGAGCATAATAAACTACAGACCGGCAGCGTTTTGCTCACTTTGACGTGTTTGCCTTCCCTGAGGAGAAAATCAAATAACACACAGCTCTCACTGCTGTGAACAATCGCTATGGCCACTTGCTCCAAACACTGCAATAATAGAATAGAAAAGAAAACGCATCTACATGATTTAAAATGACCTAGTCATATACCACTCAACACATTCCAGGACAACATGATGCAGAACAGCTAATTAGGCAACTCTAACAGTTTCATTAGAGATGTCATAGGAAATCAGTTTCTCTATGAGATTTCAGAGGTTCTGTGCGACCCTTTTAACTGCCTTTCATTCATTAACTTAACTATGTAAAATTTAGAGTTATTACTGGATGTTTGTTGTACTATGTGACAATCACAGTGCACATTAATGGGGGGAGTGAGGTTGGCAAGGTTTGACCTCCCTAACTAGGACATGAACGCCACCAAAAAGACAGTAAATATACAAAGTTTTGGAAGGAGAGTCTTGAAAATTAGGGGAGAGTAAAATTAGTTGACACAGTTTTCACTCTCTGCCATACAGTCATAGGCAAAAGTTTGGGCACACCAGTCAAATTTTTGATGATTTTCTAAGTGGAAATAAGCTAACACAACACTGTGTATCTTTAATGCACATAACCTCCCTCAATTACTTTTTATTTGTTGTATTTAATATATATGGGGGAAAAATACACTGCTCAAAAAAATAAAGGGAACACTCAAATAACACATCGTAGATCTGAATGAATGAAATATTCTCATTGAATACTTTGTTCTGTACAAAGTTGAATGTGTTGACAACAAAATCACACAAAAATCATCAATGGAAATCAAATTTATTAACCAATGGAGGCCTGGATTTGGAATCACACACAAAATTTAAGTGGAAAAACACACTACAGGCTGATCCAACTTTGATGTGATGTCCGTAAAGCAAGCCAAAATGAGGCTCAGTATTGTGTGTGGCCTCCACGTGCCTGTATGACCTCCCTACAACGCCTGGGCATGCTCCTGATGAGGTGGCGGATGGTCTCCTGAGGGATCTCCTCCCAGACCTGGACTAAAGCATCCGCCAACTCTTGGACAGTCTGTGGTGCAACGTGGTGTTGGTGGGTGGAGCAAGACATGATGTCCCAGATGTGCTCAATCGGATTCAGGTCTGAGGAACGGGCGGGCCAGTCCATAGCTTCAATACCTTCATCTTGCAGGAACTGCTGACACACTCCAGCTACATGAGGTCTAGCATTGTCCTGCATTAGGAGGAACCCAGGGCCAACTGCACCAGCATATGGTCTCACAAGGGGTCTGAGGATCTCATCTCGGTACCTAATGGCCATCAGGCTACCTCTGGTGAGCACATGGAGGGCTGTGCGGCCCTCCAAAGAAATGCCACCCCACACCATTACTGACCAACTGCCAAACCGGTCATGCTGATGGATGTTGCAGCCAGCAGATCGCTCTCCTGTCACGTCTGTCACATGTGCTCAGTGTGAACCTGCTTTCATCTGTGAAGAGCACAGGGCGCCAGTGGTGAATTTGCCAATCCTGGTGTTCTCTGGCAAATGCCAAGCGTCCTGCACGGTGTTGGGCTGTGAGCACAACCCCCATCTGTGGACGTCGGGCCCTCATACCATCCTCATGGAGTCGGTTTCTAACCGTTTCTGCAGACACATGCACATTTGTGGCCTGCTGGATGTCATTTTGCAGGACTCTGGCAGTTCTCCTCCTGTTCCTCCTTGCACAAAGGTGGAGGTAGCGGTCCTGCTGCTGGGTTGTTGCCCTCCTACAGCCTCCTCCCCTGGTGTACTGGCCTGTCTCCTGGTAGCGCCTCCAGCCTCTGGACACTACGCTGACAGACACAGCAAATGTGTCTCATGCCAGAAAGCAGAAAGGTACTGAGAAGTGGTCTGTGGTCCCCACCTGCAGAACCTCTGCTTTATTGAGTGTGTCTTGATAATTGCCAATGATTTCCACCTGTTGTCTATTCCATTTGCACAACAGCAGTGAAATTGATTGTCAGTCAGTGTTGCTTCCTAAGTGGACAGTTCGATTTCACAGAAGTTTGATTTACTTGGAGTTATATTGTTTAAGTGTTGCCTTTATTTCTTTGAGTAGTGTATATAAAATATGGCCTGTGCAAAAGTTATGGCATGTGTATGTGAACTACTACTAATAAAAACAAATACAAAAATAAATAAATGCATTAAAAAAAAATAAAATAATAATAATAATAATAATAATTTTAATTATATAGCACTTTTCATAGCTGTGGCAGCTCAAGGTGCTTTACAATTTTACAAGAAATTAGTATTAGTATTTATTTAGAATCAGAAGAAAATGAAAATGATCCCATTAAAAGACAAGGTCAGTTTTAGTGAAACACTAGTTTAAAGAGAGATTTTTTTAGCTACTTCTTTAAAGTGAGCACTGAGCTTGACTGACCAATAAAAGGTGATAAAAAATATCAAGTTCCACATTTTAGAAGCATAATAACTGAAAGAGGCCTCTCCATATTTTTTGTATTTTACAGAGGGTATCTGTAGAAGGCCTCTCTCTGCAGATCTTACATTGCGTGCCAGGAAATTATTCATCCCAAAAATCCAAAAACATCTATTGTGTAGTCCCACAAGGTTCAATTCTGGGGCCTTTGCTTATCTATTTCTGGAAATCAAGAATCTGTTAACAGGCTTACGAGCTCTGTGTAAAGATATTTCTAAGTGTAGTCTAATAATATACAAATATTCCACAAATAAATCAATAAAAAAAAACACTAACTCTGGTATTAAAACTTCACAAAAACTGCTTTGTGAGAAGCTTGAATCTTTTTGAAAGCTGGGTGTGATTTTATCCTGCATCTAAACACAGTCACTAAAGTACTTTATCATTCAAGAAATGTTGCTAAGGGTCGGCCTTTTCTATCTCGGAGTGATGCAGGGTAACTTGTTCACGCATTTGTTACAAGCAGAGTTGAATCCTGTAATGCTCTTCTTACTCCTCAGAAAACAATCCATCCTCTACAACTCCTACAAAATGTGGCAGCACAGATCCTGACAAAAACCAAACAGAGAGCTCATTTCACCCACATTTTGAAAGCACTGCTGGCTATCTGTACCTTTCAGGATATATTTTAAAGGTCTTCTACTAGCATTTAAGTATTTAAATGATCTAGCACCCAATTACATGACAATGTAATACAAGACAATGTAATATGTTCCCGTACACAATCTTAGACCTGCAGATACTGGCCTTCATGGAGAGATTCTTTCTGTTATTATGCTTCTAAACTCTAACTCAAGTCCTTTTATGAGCCAGTAATACATGTTGCACACTTTTAAGAAACACTTGAAAACATTTTTCTTTAATTTAGTGTTTAATTAAAATTCTACCTCTCTTTTGGTATTTATGTTTTCAATTCCATCTGCTTTATATATTTCTAACTGAATACTCATAATTTCCTCTATTACTGTTAAGCTTTATCACTTTCTGTAAAGCACTTTGCCACTTTGCAGCTGTCATTGGTATGAAAATCCCTCCATAGATTAAGATTATTGTTATTTTATTATTATTATAACCATATAGACCCGCGACCCTGACCGAGAAGCGGCTTAGAAAATGGATGGATGGATGGATGGATGGATATAACCATATAGAAAACTAGGTTGCTGACAACACTATATACACAGTGAAGTAAAGCTGCATGGCTACCATATCGGTACTCCTTGTTTGCTCTGTAAATTTAGGCCCAATCCCATTTCTTCTTTTTACCCCTACCCCTTGTTTTCCAGTGTCACCCTAGCCCCTTAGAACTGAGTTACAAAGGGTAGTGGTGGAAATCTTGCCCTATGAAATGGAACAACCCTCAAATAAAAATAAAAAACAAAAACATTACTGTACTAACGGTCTACTAGCAGTGCTCTGTAGATGACCCGGCCTGTCTACAGTGATAGGAAAGAAGGGAAAAGTTCATTTTCCTGTTCCATCTTAAATAGTGCAGCACTTACATTCTGGCACTTCAGGCGTCAACACTGCTGGTCTATTTATGGTGGAACCCAGAACATTAGCTAGCTAGCTAGCTACCGAGACATTGCATGCTACTAGCGATTTTTGTGCTTGTTATGAAGAAAACGACATTAATACATTGAAACCACTAGTTAAACTAAGATAATACAATGGCTATCACATTTTTAAAACTAAAAATACTTATATTTGTGAGTTTCTTTGGTCTCTTGTTCTGCCACCTTGCTGGCTTTTCTTTTTTTTCTCATAACACTCCATTTGGAGTGTGTCTCTGAAAAACCTCCATTTGGAGGGCCATGTAGCCCTAACACTTCACCCTAACCCTCTATCTCAACAAGAAATGGGACATCCAAATCCTAGATGCGAATGCGCAAAAGGGAGGGCTGAGGCCTAAGTGGTAGGGGCAAGGGTTGAAATGGGATTGCGCCTTAATGGTTGTCTTTGGACACACTGTTTGAGCTGATTTTGGACATATAGCTTCACATGAAATGAAGCTCAAAGCAAACAGGCTGAATGCCTTCAAGTGCAAATAATATCTCCATTGCTTCATTCAGAATCTGAAACTTTGAGTGCTTCCACACAGGCTATAATTCAGACATTTGTAGTCCAGTCTGTGCTGCTTTTGGAGAATCTGATCCTTTTAGCTTTTGTGAAAAAGGTCTAATTGCTGGAACACCGGCTGCTCTATCATCCCAGTTATGGTCATGACATGACTGAGATGACTGTGATTGGTCAGTGAGTTTTTGACACTGGCTCACTCAAACATCAAATACCATAATGCCCACCATCTGAAAAAATGCACTGGGTATGCTTGGTGTGCTTAATTTGCTATCATCCAAATAAATAGTGTTCGGTAAGTATAGTATGTATAGGCCTTAAGGCTTCAAACTTTTTTCACCTTAAAGGTCATTTCTGCCGGTTTTGGATGTCCCCCAGACTAACGGTTTTTTTTTTTTTTTTTCAAAGAAATTAATGAAATATATAAAGATGCAATTATGAATGATTGACAAAACTAGAAGTGAACTGGATTTTCAGCTTCATAGGTGAGCAATCAAGGCAACATTTACAAAAGTGTTTTAACTTTGTTTAAATGCTATTTTAATATCAATATTTGTTGGTATATAATGATTTCACAAAAGCTGCAATTGTGCTGCTCGTTATACCTTTGCATGACTGTCTTTGTTTAGTAGAGTGAAAGGTTTTCACATCAGGAGGGTCTTGCCCTAACCCTTTTGCCCCCCACTGCTCACTAGCAGCTCAACACAGAGTCACACACAGAGAGGCAACGGTGTCCTAGTTAATCTGAAAACAGATTTACCTGGAAAAAATAATTTATTTGCCTATAAAATTATATACTTTTGGCAGCATTTCTCCATGTTTCACTGAGCATTGAGCAATGAACAATTAATCCTGACCTGCTGTCCTGTAACCGAATCAAACCAGTTTCATGACTGACACTCGATTTTCTTGGCATGCATGAAAGTGGCCCTGGTGCGTCAGGACCTTGCTATTCCCCCAGAAGTTTAGAATGTTATCAATCTGTGTATACTGTGGCCTGTTACCTTTGAGACTAGTCGACCAGCAGGTCACTTACAGTCCCTGTGGCAGGTCGTCATTTATTCTGTCAGGGCCTGTGACCTTCCTCACTGTAATCCACTCACAACTCAGCAGTACAGCTTCTAATTAGGTTAAACAATCTCCATCACTCCATGAGAACAAGATCATAACCTCAATTCATCCATCTTTCTCTGGCTTTACTGGAATTATGGCTGTCAAATCTGTAATAAAATGTGTTGAGATCCTAAGCCATCTACATCACCCCTTAAATTTGAAGCAAAAATCTCAGCTCTGCCAGAAAAACTCAGAAGGCAAGAGTGAAGGAGATTTTTTTACATCTTCAATGGAATTTTACAAGATGAAGATTAACAATTCAGAAGAAATTAAGAGTCTTTGGCGCAGGCCCCATCCTCGGTCCATTTGAAAGACAGGTGTAGGCCCACAATTAGTCATGAGTAATGAATGTGCGAATGATGTAGCATTAAAGTCTTCCTAGCACAACCTTCACTAAAGCTTCCATATCAGTGAGGATCTTAATGTTCACCACAGAAAATGTTATTTACTTTTTTGTATGAGTTGAATCAGTTTCGCTGATTATTTTCCTGAAGCCCGCCACTGCACTTTAAACATTTATTTTTCCATTTAGGATTCAGAGTGTTTCAATGTTGGTCATTTTTCTACCTTTTTATTTTTTCACACAAATCCATATATATATATATATATATATATATATATATATATATATATATATATATATACACACACATTTACGTAAGGTGGAATTCCTTCAATTTTTAGACATTTCTGCTGAAATTAACTGCTGAGATGTAAACAAAGTGATTCAGAGTGGCTTGATGTGAAATGCTTTACTATATAGAAACTTACTGACTCTTACCTCTTTACAGTGGTGATAGGAACCAGAGGACCAGAGGTCATGATGTCTAAAACACAAATATGCCCTTTTTTACTTTTACTTTCCACAATCCCCAGTTTTAAATAATCCTGACAGTGGTAACACGGCAGTTTATCTGGGGGAAACAATTGAAGATAACAACCTACAGCACCTTGCTTGTAACTGTGTGCCATAAATGTATTGAAAAAACATACATTTCATGTCCAAATCTTAATCCCAAAACTGCTGTAAAAAAACAATGTCTCAGGCAGCATATTCATAAGCACTTCATGTAAAATTTCTGATGCCATAAACTCTTCAGACATCTGGTTCCACCATGAATAATTCAGACTCCATAAGTTTCTCTAGAAGAGCACATTTCACACCACAACAATTAACAACTTTGTTTCCATCCTAACTATTTAACTATGCAGAAATGTAGAAAAATTTGGAATTCTCATTAAAGTACAGTTTCTCTGTACTGTTTCCATTACTGAAAATCTATTAACACAACTTTGTCTCTCAGTTGACATAAACCTGCAATACTCTCTTGGTATATTATATTTTATTTTGCAGAAATAATAAGCACATTTGTACACATTAAGTTTTGCTGGGCAGTATAGGTGAACATCTTTAAACAATGTCCTTTAATAAGTGGTAAGAACTCAGACAACACCTGTGCTCTCTTGGTCTCTTGTTGTGCCAAATCATATCTCATGAGATAAATATAGCATAGTCTATTTATTTCTTCATGAAGTTTTTGACAATGCTAGAGCGAAATGTTTGAAAGGGACATGTTTGGAGCAGTAATGGCGTCTATAATACGCTAGTCTTTGAAACTAAACCTTTTATTTCAAATGAGATATAGCAGTTTTGCTCAGATGAAAGCTGCAATGATGGCATTTCTTAGGCCACTCCTCATGGAAAACATGGTTCTCTATATTAACTCGCCTTTTTGTTAAATCAAATGTCTAGAATTGTTCTTATTTCACCAATTAAAGTACAGAAATACATTTGTATTTAAAGGATATGCCACTGGCATTTATTGGGATAGAGACTAATGATATTACTCATAAGAAAAAAATATATACAGGCTAATTTTGTAAAACTGGGATAATAAACAACGTTATAAAAAACACTGGTTGAGGGCTATAAAAGGTGATGTTTTTATAGTCTGGCTCACCCATCAGCTGCTCAAAATGCCTATTTAAAACCACCTGGTGACATTTTTCTGCAAATTTCAAGGCACAATTTCTATGTATTTCCTTAATTTAAGTATACTACAATCTTCGCACAGGCCACCTTTTTTTTGTTGAATAGGTTCAATTCTGCAAATAAACAGTGATTGTGCATTAAAATGTACAGATGTATGTTCTCTTTAGAAGACGTGTTAACTTGTTTTAACTTTAGCTAAACATGTATTCTGACCAGTGCAGATATACGTAAATGGGAATGATGCTTTCAAATTGTTATGAATGGAACGACAGTGCACTACTTTTGTTTAAAGGGTCTAATGTAAGTTCAATGTCATTTCAATGTCCTAAAACATCTCATGGCTATTCAGATTGTTACCAGCATAAAGTACAAAAGCCCGGGTCTGTCATAGCACTTGGGGGGAGTACCTTCATCTATGAAGTTACCATTAATGCTGAACACATTTTGGAGCAACATATGACAAACAAAGCCACATTGTGCATGTTCTACAACATCATGGCTGCATAATCAGAAAGTGTTGGTGCTAGTCCAGAACTATTTCCCATGAAAAATGTGAGTCATATAATGATCAAAAAAATGAACACAAAGGCCCTGTATACTTGCACAGCTGAAAAATCAGCTTGCTGAAGTGAATACATGTATACTTTCTATGCTGTTTTACTTGAAAGTGGACTTTAATACCCCTGTTTGCTATACTTTAGTAAAAGTGCCAAGCTTTAACTCAGTGACCAAAGGAAATATTTTGGTTCATTTAGTTTCTCCTATAAAAGATAATTTGTGTATAGAAGCATTTTTTCTCATGGAAACCAACTAACCTCATCATAATTCATGTTAAGCTATTACTATGGGGACATTTTGATCCCCATAAAGAGAGTAAAACAGAGCAAACACACACACACACACACACGCACACACCTACCTATGTGTGTGCACAAGCACAGACGCAGTAGAAGGATGAAATGAAGTACCCATAAGAGACTAATCTGCCAGCTTTCTGTTTTCCAACTGACAGGTGGGATCAAAATGCTTTTTAAGGGGCTCAGTGTGAGGCGAGCCCCCCATTAAAATCTACAGAACGAAGCTCCGCTGAGGTGATCTCTCACTTTCTGGTGTGTTCCACTTTCTCCTCGCTCTTACACTGAGTTATCCTAATGAGCCCAGGAGTGTGTCAACACACATAAGAGCCGCCAGCCATCTCATAACTCTGCTTTCAAGAGAGATTAAAGTGAGGAATGAAAGAATTTGCCAAAGCATTTTAGAATAGATATAAACAATGGTTGCTTCATTGTTTGTGTGTACATGTGTGTATGAGGAGTTGGTATTCATATAAATGTTTATCTGGCTAGTGAGAGCGTTTACATACTTGGCTTTATAGTAAACCCTTTCCACATTCAGAACATTAAATGCAGGCGAGTTATCAGTATTCATGTATCAAGGACTATTCTATCAATTTACCAGGTCGAGAGCATTTCAGCGTGGGCAACCTGGCAATCGCTTGTTCTTCATCTAATTGCTGTAGTAGTAGCACCTATTCCAAAGCTCATTCATAATGTTATTATTTAACATCACCCAAGCAAAGTTGGTGTAGAGCTTTACTGAACAGCACATGCCAGATGTGCTTTATTGACAGCCACTGCAATTATTGTTTGTGAGTTTAAGCTGTTTTCCCAGAGTGTGTAATTATAAGCTAATCATGTCACTCTCTAATTGTTAATGTTGTCTTGCTCTATTTAACCCAAATGACACATAAAAGGCATTAAACTGAAAATATTTTAATTTATTCTTAGCCTACTTTTTTAGTAGGCTATTTATATACAGCAACTAATGACTTTTTAAAATGAAATATAAGAGTGAAGAACTGTTTAAAGGTTTATGGAACCTCCACAAAATGTAACGGTGTCATTAAATGTTTTTTTTCTTTCTTTCTAGAACCATGCATCCATGCCAAGAACCATTTTTGGAACCTTTCGTTTTTTTTTTTGCTTTGTTTTACACGCATAAAGAATAACCACCAAGCCATCCTTTGTTAGCTGGTCATCGGAGCTCCTCTGACAACCTATCAACAAAATTTGAAGTATAGACGTATTGTTGCTACTGTGACAAAACCTCTTGAAAATGTAGATCAGCGGTGTCCAATCTTATGAGCATAGGGAAGTTGTGGCTACAAGATTAAATTCCAAAAAAGCAAAAGCACACATGATCAGTTGAAGCACATGTGAAGACTGAGATCAAGTTATTGAACAGGTAGATTATAGATTTTTTTTAATTTTGACCCAATTTTCTTCCCAAATGAATTCTTCCCAATTCTACCCACTAGTTAGGATCCCCCCCAGTCACACGATCACTGCTAAGAGGGTGAAGGCTAGCACAGGCTTCCTCTGAGATCTGTCAAACCAGCCACCGCATTTTTTCGAACTGCCGCTCACGCAACGTCATTGGACAGCTGAACGTGCTCGAAGGAAAGTGCCAACCGCCAGATCTGTTACGTCAGCTAACAGACGCCTGTGCTGCCTAGCACTGTGTTGAGTGATGGGGGAGAGAGAGCCAGGCCAATTGTGTGAATGGCTGTAGGGTCACCAGGGTTCAAAGTCACAATCTCCTGATGACAGGGCCAACGCTTAGACGGTTGTGCCACTTGGGAGCCCGAACAGGTAGATTTAAATGACAGATTTGACATGAAAATCTGCAGACACACCAGACCTATGCGGATAAGTTTGAACATCCTTGATTCAGATCTTGATATTGCAGCGTTGGTGTAAGACATAGGGGAGGCCATGATTCCACCACAAGAAGTGTTTTTATTTTTTTTTTTTTTGCCTGATTTTCTCACCAATTTAGTCATCTCCAATTCCACCCGCTAGTTAGGACTCCCCCAATCACACGATGCTAGCACAGGCTTCCTCCCAGACCTGCGAAACCAACCATCACTTCTTTTTGAACTGCCGCTCACACAACGTCACAGAACAGTCAAACCCGCTCGGATGAAAGCATCAACCGCCAGATCTGATACATCAGCTAACAGACGCCAGCACTGACTAGTATCCCATTGAGTGATGGGGGAGAAGGGGGGCCATCCTATCCATCCAGTGAGAGTGAGCAGTTGTGCCCTCTTGGACTCCCAGCTACAGATGGCAGTAGTGTCACCAGGGATCTCCTGATGATAGCGCCAACGCTTAGACGGTTGAGCCACTCAGAAACAAGAAGTGCTCTTTAAAAAACACAGAGGCAGAAAGGCACATACAGAATCACAAATCCATAAGGGAGATCACCACCACACACAGGCTTCATGCTGACATTAGGCCAACCCTTTCAACAAAGCACACTAACTAAACTCCACCATAGTGAACGCCTACACAAACTTAAACTAACAACAACAACATTAAACAACAATAAACAATTCTTTTTAGGAGTGGGTGCACTTACCATGGGCCTGCATGCGTGACCATGCCTCCTGAGCATCTCGGAGGCAACAGTAAGCCAGTACAACTATCAATAATGCAGCAAGATTTTATTCCAAGTCATTTATCCAAGTCTTATTGGCACATTTTTCACAGAATGTTCACAAAGTGTGAAAGGTAGCAAATTTTTCAAATTGTGTAAACACTGAAAAAAAGGTATAAGGTTTTGATACAACAGTGACAGCTGACTTTGATAACAGGGGTTCCTAGTCCCAGTCCTAAGGATACCATACTCTGCACATTGTACACACCTGAATCATCCTGCAATTAGATAGTCATTGAATTAGGTGAGCAAGATAAAGTAAGCATAAAAATGTACCTAAGGCCCCTAAGACTGAGACTAAGAACGCTTGCCCAACAGCATCCAGCAAAATGACTGAGGGTCATAACCCCCAAGTTAAGAACTGCTTTTTAAATAACTAACACTGAGCAGAGGTGTATCTCCCCACTTCAGTAGAGGCTTAGTTTTGAGCCACAGGGGTGGTTTCACAAAGCAGGACTTCTCAGAATGCTTGATAACTTAAGCCATAAGCTGAGGATTGTCTAATAGTATTGTTCCTTAGCTCTTCTCCTAATGGACGTGCTTGTTATCAGGCTAAAATATCACCTACTGCATAACACCTAACACTGCTTGGGCTGGCAGGCTGAAACTATATGATCACTGATTGCATCATTACTGAAAAGTGCTACAAAAGCCAGCCTTGAATCGCAAACAAATTATTATAACTACATTCACTTTATTAGAAACATCTACCCCATGCTTCCATTCATTGCATAACTGCTCCACTATGCAGATGTACAGTTACTGACTGTAGCACATTGTTGTGATGCACAATTGATCAGTCTCCCCCTACCTCATTCATCATTGGTTAGTTTCTGACCACAGGACAGCTGTTTATATTATTTCAGCTGGACCATGCTCAACACAGGACAAATATCCAGCCAAGAGTGGTTTTGTGGTCAGACATTGGCCATGACTAAAAACAATGACTTGGAAAGGGTGAATAAAACAAACTGTGAATCAACAGATGGGCTACAGTCTCCAACTGTGTACCGTCTGAAGGTAGGCCTTCAGAGAAAAAGGTACTGTGCAGGTGCACTCTTTGTTTATCAGGGTAAAAAACAACGTAAACGTACCCTAAAGGTACGTCAATGTCCAACTGTCTACCTCAAATAAGTCTTTTTTTCCTCCGAAGAAAGATAAGTATTTGTGCTGTTTCATACCAATTTTTTTAAAAATTAGTACAATAAAATGGTTCGCGATGACAGAATGAATGAAATTAATACAATTTAGAAAATATAACTGCAAAGTTATGTTCCCTAACTAAAGGTACTGAAAAGTAAGCACCCTTGAGGATACCACCCCAGGGCCAAGAGGGATACCAACCAGGTAACAGTTTAGTATCTTTTTTACTGAGAGCGTACAAGGTAGATGTTTCTAATAAAACGGCCAATGAGTGTAATGTTGTGGAGCCCTGCTGATGACATCCAGTATAAGTAAAATAATGCATGGCCAGGCCTTATTAGTGCATGGGAACAAGATCCTAGTGAGTGGCCATGACATAGCAAGGCATAGGAATGAGATAATTAAGTCAGGCCATTACTTAGTATGGTGTGGGAACTACATCATGCCTTACTAAGTCATGGCCATGTTTTAGGATCACATTCCTATGCACTAATAAGGTCTGGCCTTGCATTATTTTTATTTATACGGGAGGTCAACATTCCCACCTCTTACTTAGTCATGGCCATGCATTAGGATCTCGTTCCCACACCTTACTAAGTCATGGTCACAACTCTATCTTGTTCCCATGCATTACTAAGTCTTGGCCACACATTATTTTTGTTTATATGGTATGTAACCAGCAGGGCTTCATACAACATAGTAGGCATACCGATAGAAAAAAAAAATAATGAGGCCTTTACTTATCATCAGGCTTACATGTATGAGGACAACAGGTAATCGAGCTGATTTGTCACGGGCTAGTCAAAGCCAAAAACAAAACAAAAAACAACAACAACAATTATTTCACTATTAACTCCAAATAGGAACAGTGGCAGTTTGAGCTATCTGGTAGTGACAGTGGAAGAATTATGAAGATGAAATGGGCAAATGAGGCTGTGATTTTGAGCAGCCAGCCCAGCTGTACAGTATTAAAACCAACCTGTTCCCTCTGTTCATTTGATACATGTGTGCATCTGTATGTAGGTGTGTATATGAGTGAGGCTGTTTTTATAGTAGTCTGAATCCTTAAAGGAGTAGTTTAGCCAAAAATTGACACAATTTTAAATGTAGTCAATCAGCCAAAACATGTTCAAAGTCTAAAGTTTGCTTCTTTAGTTTGGCACTGGAGCTACTAAGTGAATATTGTCTCACTAATAAATAACAAAAGCTTACTTACACTAATGCTAATTGAATATCTAAATCATAACATTGATATAATGTCCAGACATGGAGTTGAACACCTCTAACAGCTCCCTTACAGAAAGTTATTACATAAAATGTTTGAGTACAGTGTCTGTTGCCAGTTTGATAATAGTTAGAGATAGATTTATAGAGATAATAGAGATTTTGGCCAAAAACATCATTTATTTCAGTCCATTCATGATGGAGGAGTACATGCAAGGTGTTATAAGCCAAAATGTATGTAAAAGAAAAAATGTATCATTAACATTACATATATTAGACGTGGGTACCCTGGTGGCTTTGCATAGTAAATAAAGTGGCAATATTTGTGTTGTAGACTTGGCCGACTCTAGCTCCTACCACCTCCACCGTAACGATTTTTAAAATGTCAAACCACTCTGAATGACTTTAACACCGCAATGATGGAATTACTTTAATAAAAAAAAAGAAAAGAAAAATAGGTGAAATTGCCCCTTTAAGATGGCTACTGCTGTTGGTTTTAGCTGTAGGACAAACAGTTGTCCATTTCATAGATAACAGCATATGATACAGAGTCAGAAATCACATAAGCAAGTCCATTTGACACAATCTCACATGATTTGAAGCAACAATATGATGATTTAGACATGCTAACATGGTAGGTATAAGCTTCCATTACTTCTTAGCTATAACTCGTAACAGCAGTGCAGTGGAGGCTGGTGGCCAAGTTATTAAATATTATGGCAGGGAAAAAAACTATTCTGTAGCATCTATAGCAGCTGTGCTACCAAACTAGTACAAGAGTACAAAGAAAAGAAAACACTGAAAATATATTATTATTATTCAAAATGAAACTGAAAAAGCTTCAACACGAATGGAATTTAATCTCTAATCACTAGAGCTGTTCAGTGCAGCTTTATGCTGAGGTAGTTCTTTAACTGGGTCTGAAATTGTGGTCCAAATCTAAATAAACCTTAAAGAGTCTGAGAGTTTACTGTCCCTGTCTGACCCAATCTGAACCACCTGACTCAGGCCCAGCAAAATTTCATCCGAGCTCAACTCAATCTGAACCTCAAAATCAAGTTTTGAGGTGACCACAACAAACTGAGCTCAGCGGAATTCTGGCTGCAACTGGCCCAAGCCAGCCCATCACCACCCAAAGTGCTGAAGAAATCCTGTTTTCATTACACTGCTCGATATACAATAGTGTAGTGACAATAACAGCTGTCATAAGGTCATAGACAAAATGAAAACATATATGATATAATGACACAATAAAACAATCATCTGTCCAACATCAGGTCTAAACTCTGCTTCAATTAATTTATCCTATTAAGCAATGTCTTCAAACAACATCCCAGACTTTTTTTTCATCTGGATAACCTCTTCATACTCGGCTGTTCTCATATTTCTAAACTTAGAGCTTATATATTATATGCATAAAAATACATTCTTGGCCAAACAAATTAATCTCCTGAATCATTTTGCCATTTTATTTACATCACATCCATTTTCTCCTGATCAGGGGCCTTATGGACCTCAGTGATGAATTCTGTCAATAGAATCCTATGTTTGACTCAAGCATGCCAAGTTAAAATTAGTTTTAAGATAATGAAAGTAGAGTGGAAAGGTAAAGAGAAAAAATAAAGCTAGGGGGATTGCATAGACTTTCAATGAACTTTAATAATATCAATGCAAAGGATGGCACTTGCATGACTGCATTAATATTTATCTTTGCACAGTGTGTTTTCTTAAGTTATAGTCCTGTTTAATCTGTTTAATCAAGCTTACTTTCAACAGCTTTCAAAAAGTTTACTCTGCTCACTAACTCATATTAACATTGTTATTGTTAGTAACTGCACTAAAATGAGTGTTCGCAAATACAGCATTTTACTTAAGAGCTGCTTGTTAGTACTATGAGTATGGCCTTGTCCAATTGTTCAGTCCCTATACATTGTTCAAACCAAAACTTCTCCAGCTTTGGGAAAGAAATAAAACAGCGACACCATCTAGAAAATGAGATTAGCATGTCTCACTTAAATGTTCCCTATTAGCACCTTTTCACATCTCTTAGCCAAATAATTCTGTCTGATTTGCTTCCAGTAACATTCTCACTGCATATTTTTACTAAGGAATTTTTTCTTTCCCTTAGTTTGGAAAGCAGTGCTCAGTACATATCATTGCTGTTGGAACAAAACCTTATTTCTCCATTTTTTTCTTCTATGTTTTGACATAATTTGAAGAGTTCAGTTGCCCTTTATGTTGTGTCAAAATTTCATGATGAGCAGACCAAAAATTTTTTTAAATGCATTTATCCATTTGTAACGGGGAGTGAGTAGGTGGATGCATACGCTGAGATCCAGGGTCGTGGTCATGACAGTCCAGGTTCAGGTAGCCAATATGGAGATTAGGAGGGACAGACATGATGAAAAAGAAACACAGGATAAACAGAGTATGAAGGAACGAAGGACACCAAACAAAACAATTCAGACCATATATCAAGCATACAAACAATCAAACATCAAACATGAATCATATCAAACAAAGACCAACAAGAAACTCAGGAAAACACAAGGCTTAAATACAAACAAGGATAACGAAGGATAACCGGACGCAGGTGGAAAACAGGTGGGAACAATCAGGGGCGGAGTCACAAAACAAGGGAGCCGGGCGGGGAAGAAATCAAAACAAAAGCACATGACAGGACTAAAAGGTAAACAAAAGCACATGAGTAGACTGGCAGGGGACAATCGTGACACCATTTAGTTCTACTAATAGTTAATGTTAATATTTTTCCTTGTCCCGTAAAGTTACCTTTTTGGAGATATGAGGTTTTGTTCCAACAGCAGCCCCGGACAAAAAATTTGTCACCTTGCATTTTTAAGGTGGTAGTAACTTCGGGCTCGTGTAGGTGGCATTACAGGATGTTCAGGCTTTAAATACCTGCAGGCTGTGTGTGGCAGGATTCATATATTGAGAAAGGGTGGTACAGTCCTATGAATGTCTTGTTTGATGTGTGGAAAATGAGTCGCAAAGCAGATGTCATTAATTAGCAAAAAGAAGTGATTACATTTGGGTGTGCCAAAGGCTGTAGTGTAAAGAAAGTAGCTGAATTTGCAGGTGTATTGAAGCTTATAATCACACAGGTCGACCAGCAGTGGCAAAAATCCCAGCCTAAAGGAAATTCCTGTCAGAATTGTGTCAAAAGTTGAAACTGATGGATAGGCTCTGCCAGCGTATTTCACAGCTTGTAAATAAAAATTTCTTCACTTCCAGGAAATAATTGCTTCTAGAAGTCAAGGTAGGTCCTTCACAACCATTTTCTGAAAGAACACTCCACAGGGAACTACATACCATGAACATATGGAGCAGACTGACACACAAGAAACCTTTGCTCACTTCTACTCACAAAGTTGCCCAGTTACAATGGGCGAAGAGACACAAAAGTGGGACTGTTCTTGACTGGAAATGTGTTATCTGGTCAGATGATTATTGTTTCTGCCTGTATGTGAATGATGTTAGGTGTCACGTCCATCACAGACCTCAGGAAGCCTGAGTACATGAGTACAGTTTGTGAGGTGTGGTTCAAGCTGGAGGAGCTCTGTGACATTCTGGGGGTGTCTTAATTATGCAGAAATGGGTTCTTTGGTTGAGGTGACAGTAAATGTGAACCACAGTACCTACATTGAGCTCTTGGACAACCAGGTTTTGTCTTTTGCTTGTCATCTTACCGAGAAACATAACATTGCTGTATGCCAAGATAACAATTCTCATGTTCACAGGGCTGAAAATGTGACTGGCATGATGAACATTCAGGAGTATTCACACATCTGAACTGACCTGCAAAATCCGCAGATTTGAATCCTCTTGAAAATCTGTGTGACTACCTGGAACAATGAGTAAGACGCCAGGGAAGACATCCATGAAATCTGGCCTAACTGCGCAATTCTATGATGCAAGAGTGACTAAACATTGATATCAGCTGCATCCAGTCCATGTCAAATCAAATTGCAGCTGTTATCCGTGCTCATGAAGGTATTACATGTTATTAGGTAAGAAGTATGTTCTCTGTAGAGGATGTGTTCATTTATTTTGACCTAGAAATGTAATTTCACATAAACTTTTGCATACAACTGTATAGCTAAGCAGGTGTCTGAGACTGATAGCGGCTGATCAAAGACATAAAATCAGATGAGCTCCTGGTTAACTGGAACAAAACTCTGCAGCCACACTGGCACTTTATGGAAAAGATTGGTGACCCCTGATCTACAGTGTCAACTGTCTAATCAGTGTCTACTAGAAGCAAACCACACAACTGAAGCCGAAGTGCTTCATGTAGGTTTTATTCTTCTCCATCAAATATAGAGAAAGACAGAAAATATTATGAATGTGTTAGAATACTAAAAGAAATTTGCTTTGATTTTTCCCATTTTCTCTTTATTAAGCACTCCCTAAGTAGCTCAAATAGACAAGCTGCTCCTGCTCCAGTACTAAGCTAAAGAAGCAAATTTCAGTCACCAAATGTGTCTTAAATGCTGACTGCATTCAGGGTAAGAGGAAAATTGTGGAAATGTGAAGGCGAAGCATCACTTTAACAGCTTTCCTCTCCCTCTCCCTGAGAGTGCTGGTCATGAAGGCAGTGATTTATTTGGCTGTAATTGCCTAATTCTGCTGCTCTCGCGGCGAGACCGACACTTCTCTCAGCACTCCGGCTAACCTCACACGCCGAGGCACAGTCCAAGGATGTAACACTGTCATCCCCAAATAGTCCCCGCTGTGATTGATCACTTCTTCTTCTTCATCTCTCTGAGCCGGACAGCACCAGAGCAAACGTTCAGAGGTCCGTTTTTAGCAGTAAGAGATGCTGTGTGTGTGTTTGTGAGGAACAGGGGCCTTTGTTATTGGGAGAATTACCTCAGGAGCCATTGAGGAGGTGGATCAGGCTGTATTTCTGTCTCTCTCTCTCTCTCAGCACTGTCTGAGAGGATCTATTATCAACACCAAACAAATAGCACTTGTGTACTCCTGCCCTCTCCTATGCTCTGCGTACACTTCTGCCTCAAATGATCGCGCTGTGTTGTGCTGTATGTTTGCACCAGGGAGACGCAGGTGATGCCTGAAGATCAAATATGTGTTTTTTCTTCTTCCACCTTCACTTTGGGCTGTTTTCAGAGGAGGAGTGTTCTCTACATCCCTGCGTCTGTGCTGCGCTGCGACATGGCCTCGAGCACAGAGATTGAACAGTGAAGTTGTTGCACTTGGATCACATGTTTATTCAACGGATCCAGGGGCAAAACTCGACAAAGAGAACACACTCACACACAGAGGGTGAGAGGGTGAGAGAGTGAGAGAGAGAGAGAGAGAGAGAGAGAGGGAGAGAGGGAGAGAGAGAGAAAGAGAGAGAGAGAGAGAGAGAGAGAGAGAGAGAGAGAGAGAGAGAGAGAGATAGAGAGAGAAGGAGAGAGCAATAAGAACTTGACAAAGAGAACACAATAAAAAAATGAGAAAAAAAGGGGCAAAAGTGAGACAAAGTCAGTTTTTCCTTCTTAATTACAACATTTTATAACTGATAAATGTATGCATTATTATATTTACACTCACTGGCCACTTTATTAGGTACACTAGTAAAAGGTTGGACCCCCTTTTGCCTTCAGAACTGCCTTAATTCTTCATGGCATACTTTCAACAAGGTGTTGGAAACATTCCTCAGAGATTTTGGTTGGTTATTTGAGTTACTGCTGCCTTTCTATCAACTTGAACCAGTCTGCCCATTCTCCTCTGACCTCTCACATCAACAAGGCATTTTCGTCCACACAACTGCCGCTCACTGGATATTTTCTCTTTTCCGGACCGTTCTCTGTAAACCCTAGAGATGGTTGTGCGTGAAAATCCCAGCAGATCAGCAGTTTCTGAAATACTCAGACCAGCCTGTCTGGCACCAACAACCATGCAATGTTCAAAGTTACTTAAATCACCTCTCTTCCCCATTCTGATGCTCGGTCTGCACTTCAGCGAGTTGTCTTGACCACCTCTACATGACTAAATGCATTGAGTTGTGGCCATGTGATTGGCTGAATAGCCATTTGTGTTAACAAGCAGTGGCAGTGAAAGTGGCAGGTATATGTATGTATATGTAACTTGAACTTAACAAAGAGCAACAAAGAGAGAGAATCAGAGAGAGGGCAAGAGTAATTCAACAAAGAGAAAAAGAGAGAGACAAAGAGAAAGTGAGAGAGAGAAAGACAGAGAGGGAGGAGCAAAAACAGCTTGATAGCAAACTCAGAGACAGAGTAAAAAAGAAAATGGGGGAACAAAGGGGAGAGAGAGAGAGAGAGAGAGAGAGAGAGAGAGAGAGAGAGAGAGAGAGAGAGAGAGAGAGTGTAAGTGAGAGAGAGGGAGCGAGTGACAGAGAGAGCGGGGGCATAGCCACATCTTTTAGAATGGGGTGTCCAGAGCAAGACCCAGAGATTTCAGTAGGATGACACACTGCTAAGAAAAAAAATAGCATCACAGTATTAAAATGACAGATCAAATGATGTGTTGTTTTTTCTCTATACATAACTGAATCTGTCCATCATTTCCACATGAATAAAATATTACAGCAATACTACTACTGTCAAAAGTGACATGAAAGACAAAACTTTTGATGTATCATATTTGAGTCATTCACAAGGAAATTATGTATTTGAATGAAGGAAATTAAAGGCATCCCTTTTTTTTCAGTGCCCACCAAGAAAAACACATCACAAAGAGGATTCAATTAGGCTTCACTACAGGTTAAACATGAGTCAACGGAATAAGTAAGCAAGATAAATGATTATAGCTGATTTATTATTGATAGTTAACTCATCTTACCCACAAATAGCTACTTCATAATGCAGCTCACAGAGCAGCAGTGAACCCAGCATACATTCAAAGAGAGAGAGACAGACAGAAAGGGAGAGAGAGAGATAGACAGAGAGAGCAAAACAAACTCAATAAAGATAAGAGAGTAAGATAGAGAAAGAGAGTAAGAGTGATAAGAGTGAGAGAAGAAAGAAGGACTCAACCAAGAGAACTGAGAGAGAGAGAGAGAGAGAGAGAGAGAGAGAGAAGGATGGATGGAGAAGGGGAAATGGAAGTGGAGGGGAAAATGAGACAGAATGAAAAAGATAAAGATAGAAGGAGGGAGAGAAAGAACAGAAGGGTAGACAGAATGATTACAACAACTGAAAGAGAAAAGAGAGAGGGAGGGAGGGAAGCAAAAAATGAATGAGGGAGAATGAGAGACAGAAAGTGAGAGGGGCAAGAAAGGAGAGAGAGAGAAAGAGAGAGAGAAAGCTGGAGAAAAAGAGGGAGACGAAGAAGAAGGGAGGCGACAGTTTGACTAGAATGTGACAGAATGACTAGATGGACTGAGAAAAAGACAGAGAGAGGCAAGCAAGAAGTAGAAGGGAGGGGGGGGCAAAAAGAAAACAGGTGGTTGAATGACTGAGAGAATGAGAGACAGAAAGAGAGAGGGGCAGGAATGGAGAGAGAGAGATGAAGAAAGAGAGAGGAGGGAGGTGACAGTTTGACTAGACTGTCATAGAATGACTAAAAGGAAAAAGTAAGAAAAAGAGAAAAAAAACAAAGGCGGGGAGAGAGAGAGCGAGAGAGAGAGAGAAAGAGAGAGAGGCAAGGCTCTCTCAACAAAGATAAGAGAGTGAGTAAGATAGAGGAAGAAAGAGAAGGAGGGGGAAGTGGAGGAGGGAGAATGAGAGAGGAATTACAAAGGATTTACAATGAAAAAGAGAAAAAGACACAAAGACAGAAGGAGGGAGAGAGAACAGAAGGGTAGACAGAATGACTAGAACAACTGAAAGAGAGAAAAAGAGAGAGGAAGAGAGGGAGGGAAGCAAGAAATGAAGGAGGGAGAGTGAGCGACAGAAAGCAAGAGGGGCAAGAGAGAGAGCGAGAGAGAGAGAGAGAAAAAAAGGTGGAGAAGAGAGAGAGAGATGAAGAAGAAGGAAGGTGACAGTTTGACCAGAATGTGACCAAGCGACTAGATGGACTCAGAGAATGAGAAAGTGGAAGGATAAAAAGACAGAGGAGGAGAGAGAGATGGAACAGAGCAAAGTTGGTGACAATGACAGAGAGAAAGAGAGAGGAAAAAAAAGAAGCGAGGGAAAGATAGAAAGAATGAAAGGAGAGGGAGCACATGAGAGGTAGTGACAGAACGAATGCAGGAGATATACAGAAAAGTCTGTAGTCTTCCTCACACTAAACCTGCTAGACTTTAACATTCCTGATGAAGAAAACATGCTGATTTGGACTCCTGTACATAGGCCTGTATGTATGTATGTGGGCCCCATAGAGGGAAAGAGCGATTGAGAGAAAGATGGTGAGAGAGACAGACAGATGGAAGAGATTTTTTCTGTGGTTTCCCTCTGAGTGCACTACCTCCACTCTTTACCCACTTACCTGCTCCCTTTTATCTTGTTTGATTTTCATCACGCTTTCTGCAGACTCGCCTTGGCTGCCGTGTTGCAGCTGGGCGCCATAGCAACACCAGCTCGCGTGGCGAAGGGGAAAATGAGCGCAAGAACTGGAGCGGCATTAGTCATCCTTCAGCTGTCACTCAACAACGCATACATAATGCTGTGATTAAGGTGTGCCTCTCATTCCCTCTTATCCTCCAAGCCATTTCCCCACAACTGCATGAGATAAAGGAACCAAAGCCAGCATTTTTAACCAATCTCAGTGAAGAGGTGAAGTAATGGTTGCTCTGATGGTTAGAACACAAAACTGTTATTTGTACGAGTCTGAAGTCTGTGGTTCAGCAAACATGAAGAAAACCCTCTCCTCCTCTCGGTGTTTCTCTTTGGACCTATCTATCTGTTCACAAATGCACTTCTCTGGGTGAAGCTATATATTTCAGTTACACCAGGGAGTTTGAAGAGCAGAGTGAAAATCTAAACTCAACACACACAAAAAATGATCTGGAAAACCAGCATGGAGGTCCCTAGCTTTGTGGAGCTTAAGTAGAATGTCTGGGGACAGCCATGGGAAATCTTGCACTAAATGTGGCTGAGAACATTAACTTATTAAGGCGGCAAGAAACTGAGGGTGAAATTTCAAAACCAATCCAATGCCTCGTGAAGGCAGAGCTCAAAGTAATGGGCAATGCTGTACTTGTCAACATTGTTTGACAGGAAACATGCATGTTGAGGTAATCGGACTAAAACTCTTTTGCACTGACTCAACAATTTAATAATGTGTATATTATTCAAATAAATGTTTGATTACTCCATTTTGTCCCTAACAAAACAATCATGGCACTACTTTTACTTTACCAAGTGGAAGTCAATTTTAGCTCATTCTGAGCATAACTCAAAAGTGCCAGCCAGAACATGACTAGTAAACACAGCTTTAAACAGTTAAACGACATTTTTTTATTAACAAACAAAAAAGTTGACTTAATTACGGAACATATGACAATTTTTAAGGTTACAAACTTTAGGTTAGGTTACAAAAATGTTCAGACTTACAAGAGATACATTTACTTTTACTGACAATGGAATCTAACTGTTCACCATGTGGTCATGAGGGAAAACAGAATGATTATAGCTGATGATGATTATATGGGACAGAATTTTTCGAATAGTTTTTATGTTGAAAAATTGAATTCATGATAAATCTAAATCTTTCAACTTCACATTAAAAGAAATCAAGAAGACATGTTTAAAAAAAAATTAAGTATTATTTCCCGAAGTTGAAATTTAGGGGTAATGGTTTTGGACAGACTAGACAATAGAAAGTAAACTATAAATAATGCTTTTGTATATATTTAGCCTCTTAGCATATCAATGAATATCTTGGGTTTAAATAGAATGGTCCAGATATGTCATAGCACAGACTAGATGACTTTTTGGGTGGGTTGTAGAGGGGGCATAACATGGCTTGACAGGGTGTAGATGTATATTCTTTTTATGAGATGGCATCTTGCCCCACAAAACTATGAAGACCATTACATAAGACCTACAAAACCAACAATTTTTCTTTTAATTAAGAGGGAGATCAGCGCTTGGAATTTCACCAGTGTTGTGCTCTGGATGGCTTGCTAACACAGCTATTAAACATAACTATACAACCAAATGACAAATGGTCAGTTTTTTTTGGTCATCATATCTACATTTACAGCACATTATTACTTTCCAATGATATTTATGTTGTATGTGTGTGAAAGGTCACACTGTGATGGGATTTTTTGGTCCTGTGATTGTGTTAGTGTTGCTAGAGCAATTGAGTTTAGCGTAGAAACTTCGATTAACAACAACAGCCTTTATAGGAAAGTCTGTTCATTTGACAGCAACCCCTGAACAGCAATTTCCATTCATACATGACCAGACCACAGGCTCTCTCTTTAAATTAGGAGGCCTGTAAACCTGAAACTAAAAGCCACAATAACAGTTGAAAAACATTTGAAATCACTGGTAAAATCTGACAAAAATGGCACAGTTTGTAGTGCTTGGCTCATCTGTGCATATCTTCACAACAAGAGGGAGTCTTTTATTCTACCTGTGGCTCTACCACTAAGCTGACTGGCTGTTTTTATTAAAGGGCAGGACATCCCCAGTAATCAGATGCTGTGTTGTGCATTACTAGCTTTCCCATTCATTTTTCAACCAGAAAACTGCCTCCTCCTTCTTTATAATGTCTAAAATGGGAAATTCAGTGGAAACCGAAAGAGAGCCAACGTCTCCCATTAGAGTGAAATGCCAACGTTTTGCCTTGATTGGGTGTTTCTTTGCAAAGCTGAAAAACTGCCCATTCTTTTCCAGCCTGGTGCAATATATGCATTCTGTACCACTGCAACCACTGTGAAGTCTCCTGCATGTTCTTTTACTTCCCTGCTGTGCAGAAGGCCTTGCCTGTATACCCTACTCACCCTCCTATTGATGCTGGTGCCTGCTTAAACTAGCACTATTCAATCACAGATACTGCTGTCTTGCCTCACACTATACTAGATACTACATATACTCATACTAATGTGTCAAGGTGATAGGCTTCTAACATGATGACAGGCACTGTTTTCATAGATCCTTCTCATTTTTATTTCTAACAGTAGTCATAGTTATCAAATACTTCAGACAAGCTAATCTCCTTTCTTCTATATTCATTATTGTGTGTTATTTCTGTTATTATGTCAAATCTTACTCTTTATTTATCCTGATTTTTGTATGATTATTTTGCTATCTGGTGTCAACCAGAAGAGGAACAGTTCCCCTTTTGAGGGCTGGTTCCTCTCAAGATTTCTTTCTCTTTCTACTGTTGCCCTTGGCTTGCTCATGGGGGCTTGGACCCAGACTTTCTTTAAAGCTGCTTTGTAACACAACAGATATAACTAAATCTTGAATCTTGAACATTCAGTAAAGCTTGTCTAACCTGGCACAAGTAGGTATGAAGGAATTTGTGGGCAGAGCATGTATAAGTCAATTATCATCTATTGGCATTGGTTTCCTCAAGGCCGTGTACTGACAAACACTCAAAACTGCCATTACTCCTACAACTAGCGGCTGATGCGAGATTTATGAAATCCCAAATGTGATGGGCGCCATCTCATTCTGTTATGCATTTCAGAAATAGTCTTCAGTCATCCTTTATTTTAGCCTTTCCATTTAAGCGGCCCATTCCCATGCGTGTAAATCACTCATTTATATGGGCTGTGTGTCACGGTGACTGCGTGCCTTCTGTTGGCCCTATCTGTGCGCCCAGGAGTGCGCGACGCTGCGGCGTTATATCCCTCCAAATGTGAATGATAATTCTTCTCTATGACGAGCCTGTCACTGCTGCCTGCAGGCAGGAGGCGGGATGTCGGTCTGCACGCATCTGAGTGACGGCACTGCTGAGCTCAACCGCTCTCTTCTCACCTCTGTTTCAGTCTCCCCTCACTGCTCTGAGCCAATCCCTGCTGAGCACTGACTTTCAGCAGAGATGGCTGACATAAACGCATCCAGAAGGATCTCTTTGGTTCTGGGGGATGTGTGATACTGAGTGAGTGTGTGCATGTGCATGCTGTTAATGATATTCTTTGTGCCATGATTGTGGCGTTGTGATAAAACAGTGTCCTGTAGGCCAAAAATTAGCCACTGAATTTTTGTTCTAAGATTTCTTCCCTGCCACTGGAGAAACACATCTAAAATAGACACTCATTAACAGCTGTTATCAGTATCTGGCACTCTGGCACTGGCTGCAATAAAAAGGCACTGGGGGGGGGCATGCTTAGCCCCTGAATAGCACTCCCAAAAGTTTTGGAAAACGTAGCACATTATTTGCAAACACACACACACAAATATACAAATATAATAATTTAGCTCTCTAAAATACAAAAGACGCAAAATGTTGGGCATCCCTGGCCACATTAGATATTTAGTTGATTTTTGAAGTGAAAAGAAGTGAACGCAACCTGCAGCAAAATATTTAAAAGAAATATTCTGAATATGGTATATGCTAATTTATATTTGAACTTAAAAATGAAGAAAAAAGTATGTAGTAGCACCTCATTTGCCACATGACAACTTACACATGTTTAATGTAGCCAGCTGGGAGTATTTTTTTGACTGATAATTTTGACTCTTTCTTGTAGAACAAAATTTTGTGATATTCTTGGGTTGTCTAGAATGCAAAATTGTAGCAATAGTCAGAAAGCAGCCTGCAAATTCTCTTCTTAAGAAATTCTTTATCTTATTATAAATGGAACAACTAAAAATTCATGTTCACTAATTACATTTACATTTACGGCATTTGGCTGACGCTCTTATCCAGAGCGACTTACAATTGGATCATTTTACACAGGGAGGCCAAGGCGGTGTTGGGAGTCTTGCCAAAGGAATCTTATTGGTATAGTGTAGGGTGTTTACCCAGGTGGGGATTGAACCCCAGTCTACAGTGTAGAAGGCAGAGGTGTTACCCACTACACTAACCAACCACAAATTAATTAATTAATGTATTAATTAATTAATTAATTAAGAATCCAAACCCTAACATAACCAGGGTACCAGCCTGATGTCTGGAGAAGTGAAATTTATTCATTTGCATGCAGGTACTAGACACCTAACCAGCCTGTAAGACACTGGGCTGATGCTTTATAGCAGGACTGATGCCAAGATGAAGCCCAGGCTATACATGACAAGTGACAGGCGTGACAGACGTGACTATGTATGGATAAACAAGAATAGACAGAAGAATGTTCTAAAGACTGTCACAGAACACACACACACAATACAGAATACAATGACATATAACACAACACTGAACACATTACAGAACACCTTTCTACACTAATAACAATCTATAGGCCACCAGGGCTGTATTCTGACTTCTTACAATAATGTGCTAACTTTTCATCAGGTTTAATGACGTTCTTTAATAAAGTAGTAATTGCTGGAGATTTAATATCCACTTTGACACAACCACAGGATCCACTAAGCAATAAACTAAGCATCTTTATTAAATATTCTTGACTTGATTTTGACCTCTATTGTAAACATAGATCATTTAGCCGTTCTCACCCAGAGCAACCTAATCTCATATGAAATTCACTTTAGTTGCTATGCTGTCATGTCAAGCGGACTGTTACATCCTCCACAGCTAATAGCTTCATCAAAAACTTCCCATATCTATCAACAGTCCATTTGAACCTAGCGAATTACATATTATGACTGAATGTTTAGAGGACACTTTGGTCTACTAGTTATTAAACCTCTGATTAAGAAACCTCATCTTGATCCCTTTGAAATAAATTATAGACCTCATCTCAAATCTTCCCTTTATATCAATGATTTTGAAAAAGCCTGCGATGGACTGGCGACCTGTCCAGGGTTTATCCTGCCTTCCGCCCGAAGCCTTCTGATATTCTGGTTTTCTTCTCTCCTAACAATCTTATTACAATCTCTGTGACCAAGGAAACATATCTTGGCTGATTCTGTTTGAGTTGCTTAGTGTGGCATTTGACACGATAGACCTTTATTCCCTGTCTTTCTATACTCCACTTCTTACACATATAAAGCATGGTGTTCCACAAGGCTCTCCTTTAGGGCCACTATTATTCATATTATATATGCTACCACTCTGTAGCGTTATCAGTAAACATGGTATGAATTTCCACTGCAACACTGATGACACAATTTTATATATTGGCCAAACCAAATGATACATTTTAGCTTAAGAAGATGGAGGACTGCGTAAAAGACATAAGATACTGTATTTCAATTAACTCCCGCCTACTCAACTCAGACAAAAAAAGGTTCTTCCTCCTTGGTTCAGAAGCTGAATTAATTTAGTCTAAATTAACACATAATCTTACTCACTTCTCAGTTGCATCAGGTACATCTGTAAAAAACCTTGGTGTCACGATTGATCCTGATCTCTCCTTCAAAACATATATAACCATAGAAACGCTTTCGTCCATCTTCACAATATTGTCAAATTAAGAAATGCACAGGTTCTGCAGGCTGCTTTAAAGCTTGTCCATGCATTTATTACTTCAAGGTTAAATCACTGTATCACCCTGCTGTCTGGATGTTCCCACAAATGCCTTTGGTAATTAGTTTTCTTGTTAGATAAAAGGTGCAGATCTGGGGGTTCATGGTAGAGTATTATGGTAAACTGGGAGTGTTGCTATTCACATGGTCACTCAAGCTTGTTGATGGTGGAGCTGACATCTCAGGAAGCCCTCATGTCTCAGTTACCTTCTGGCACTCCCTTTTAGTTTGGTTGTAATAGCTTGACCTTCCAGAGTCACTGCTACACTCTGTTAACACTGTATACTGTAATCAGCTTCTCTTAACAGAGCTGTCTGTGTTTCTTCGCTGAACTGAACACTCACTTTCTGTGCCATCTGATGCTGCTGCTTCATGTGTCCTGATCAGGTACCCCTGCTTGCCTATCTTCTGGACCTCACAGTACTCTGAGCTTTTCATATTTTCATACTAACAGATCATCACTGTAGGCTTCTTAGAATAGTCATTGGCTTTCATGTCTTTTTTTCCACTGTGATTCACTCTTAACAGTAGCCACTGGTTGTCACTGGTAACAGTGACTAATCTTCATTGATGTATTTCACGTTATCACTCTGATAGGCCTCTAACAGTCATCGGTTATCATTCTTTAATACTTTAATATTCTTAATACTTCTGTCCAATGACAGGCTAGTTTCTTCTTCCTTTTCTCTATATTCAGCATTTAAGTCAATATAAAGAATTAATATATTAGTTGTAAAATCTACTTTGCTCATTTTGCTCTTGTGTTTTTTGTTTTGCTCCCTGGAGTTTTCGTTTTACTGTGTCCCTTGGTTTGCTCATGGAGGCTTGGACCTAGATTTTCTGTACAGCAGCTTTGTGACAACACCTGTTGCAAAAAGCACTGCATACATAAATTTGATTTTGACTTTAGTACAAACCCAATTTGATAAAAATTGGCACTGTAGATAAAATACAAATAAAAGCAGAAAGCAGTGATTCAGAGATTGTCCTTTAAATGCATTTAATTGAATATGCACATATAGTTAATATTTTACTTTATAAACTACATTCATATTGTAAATATGCTAATTTCTAAATTAAATGCCTGCAGCACAATCCTAAAAAGTTGGGACAGGGTAAATATTTGACTGAGAAGTTTGCAGAATGATCAAAAACACCTGTTTTGGAAGTTTACAAACGTTATGCTATCATGACTGAGTATAAAACAAGCAAGAATGGGTTGAGGTTTGCCCCTTTGTAAAAACTGCAAATAGTCCAACAAGTTTAAGAACAATGTTACTCAGTGCACGATGACACAGAATTTAGACATTTCACCCTATAACAAAATTACTAAAAGATTCAGAAAGTCTGGAGCAATCCCTATGAGTAAAAGGCAAGGCCCAAAAATCAATACCAAATGTCTGCAACCTCCAATCCCTCAGACGACCCTGCATTCAAAACCGTCAAGCTTCTGTAATAATTATAACCACATGGGCTTGGAAATACCTTTAATTGCTGCACCTACAAAACAATAAATTACAACATCCAGAAATGTCTCCGATTTCTGTGGGCTAAAGCTCAACAGAGATGGAAGATGCAAAGTGGAAACTGTCGTCTGACGATCCACCTTTCAAATTGTTTTTGGAATAAATGGACATTATGTTCTCTGGGCCAAAGAGGAAGAGGTTGTTACTAATGCTAAGTTCAAAAGCTAAGTATTATCATGGTATGGGGGTGTGTTAGTGGCAATAACACGGGTAACTTGCACATCTGCAAAAGCATCCTTAATACTAAGGAGTTCATATGAATTTTAGAGCAACATATATGTCCTGCTACTGGCTGGTGGCCACATGCAAATAAACTTGGTTTGACTCATGGTGAGCACCCCCATTGTTTCACAGCTCTGCAGGAAAAAATTCACTTTTACAACCACAACAGTCGATGTTCCCAAACAATTACTGAACACTGCTAAAAGGAAAGGTGATGTAACGCAGTGGTAAAGATGTATCTGTCCCGACTTTTTTGGAACTTGTTACAGCCATAAAATTGAAAATAAGCACATAGCTGTGGTTGGATCAAAACCTTGTATCTCCAAAATAATAAAAACCTTCTTTAGTTTTAATGTAAGTCATTTAAACCAGACTTTTTTTCCAAGTCATTTTTGGCAATTTCTTTTGGTCCATTCATCAGGAAGTTTACACACAATGTAAAGAACAACAGGCATTTTCAAATTATGTCAAACACTGAAAAATGATAAAAATGGAGAGTGAAATGTATACAAAAAAATCAACTGAAAACAGGCCTAAAAGGATTTCCAAATCACTGCTTTCTGTTTTTATTAGCATTTTTCCTAGTCCCAGTTGTTCTGGATTTGGATTCTGAACACAATCTGTGTTCAGATGTCAGTGATGGATCATACCCAAAGAACTGGTTTGCTACAAGAATTGTTAAATAAGCATATTTATAAGTGTGCTTGTGTATCTGTCATTCCCATTAGGACTCCTAACCCACCCTGTGCTGCTCTTTTATGTCCAGCTTGTGTCTTTAAAAAGGTTTTCCTCAGATCTGAGACTGTAGAGGCTCTCTGTGTGACATTTGTTCTGTTTATTCAATGTGAATTGATTCAGGTTAGTGATAATGATGCATTTCACACAGCTTTTTTTAATTGAGGGAATAAAGATGGGAGCACAACCAAGACCAGTGACATACGTGCCTGCATGTGTGTGCATGTGTATTTATGGGAATACGTCGCCTGCCAAAACGATGGGGTGATATTCACGATAAATTAGCAATTGTAATCTTGTGCATTTTGAGGACAAGCTGTTGCCGTCACTCTGTTTCAATGTTACATTCATACAAACTTTCTTTTCACCTCCTCTCTCTCTCTCTCTCTCTCTCTCTAGCGCTCTCTCTTTCTTTTTGTCCTATTTATTTGTCTTAGTGAGGTTACCTGTCTTCATATAAATTAGGCCGTTGTGTCAGGTCATATTAATCCACCCCCAACCCCCGCCCCCTCACACCCTCCTGTTTTCCATTCCTGCCTCCCCTCGCTGACACATCACAAAGCATTTGTCAACCAGCCTTACTAATGGATCAGGATGAGGCTGTATTTCTCTAATGATTCATGTCGTTTTTCACCTCTGCTACTGTGTAGCCCACACAGCTCATATACAGTACTGCACAAAAGTCAGAGACTTATTCAATTTCCAGTCATAAGGGCCATTAAATCCAAGTTATTCATTTTTCAGGAGATATTTTTGAGGAGATTAGATAGAGAAGAGAATCAACTTGCATAAAGAAGGGGAAAGTCAAAGGAAAATAAGTGAATAAATGGAGTTTCCAAAACTGAAGTTCAAAAAATTATAAAAAAATATTTTAAATACCTGGACTGGGGTTACTATGGCAAAACCTTAATTCTGTGATCAGAGAACCATTTCTGTGTTAATTTTGGATCATTGTCCTGCTGGAAAATCCAAACCAAGGCCCAGGTTGAGCTTTGTTGCCGAGATGGTCAGGTTTGTATTTAATATCTACTACTACTAGATGGAGAGAAAGATAACATGTATCTGAACAAGCTGACCAGAGCCTTTGGGAAAAAATAAAAAACAGATCCAAAGCATTGTAGATTCACCACCAGACTTCACAGCAGGGATACTTTTCTCCATGGCTTATCTTAGTGTCTATGTCAAACACACCTCTGGTGTTTATTGCCATAATGCTCTATTATGGTTTCATTTGACCAGACAACACGGTTCCCCTGAAAGCTCCAGTAACATCTGGCAAACTGTAGGCATTTGAATTTGTGGGCATTTGATAGCAGAGATTTGCTTCTGGCAACGCTCCCAAACAACTTGTGGCGATAGAGGTGGTGTCTGATAGGAATTTGAAAGATGCTCTGACCCCAAGACCTAACTAATTCCTGCAATACTCCAACTGTGATCTTTGGAGTTTCTTTAGCCACTCAAATCGTACTCCTCACTGTATGTGGGGTCCTCTTCCTGGCAGATTCAACATCTCCAATTGTTTGAGACTTCTTTATTATTGCCTTGATAGTGGAAATGAGCATTTTCAACACAGTACTGCACTGCACACTGACTTTATCAGAAACAACTACCTTTCAGGCTCTTAGGTTCAGCCCATTCTTTGGCATGTACAGTGTGAGTACTACTCCACCAATGTGTCACTGTTACTTATGTTTTGGGATTGGATCCCAACCCAGTTCATATCTGATCCACAGTGGTCCTGTGATCAGAAGCTGCCTAATGATGAACATGGCCATTTTCCAGTAATCAGTGAGAACTGAGAAGCACAGGAGAAAAAGAGGCAGTACTCAAAATCCTAGCCAGTACATGACACACATAGCAAACACTGCTTTGAACAGTTGTGCACACAGAAAATTATAAAATTTTTCATTAAAACACAAAAAAAGGAAATTTACTTTAATTGCAGAAAATACGGCCATTCTCAATATTACACACTGATCTTCAGATACATTTAGTCAAAAAAACTGCTCACACTGTGGCCATGAGGGACAGAGATGCAGCCTCACTTCCTGCTCTATAATGCAGGGTCGTGGCTAATGGCCTATGGACTGAAAACATAGTTAAAAAAAAAAAAAATAAAAATATATATATATATATATATATATATATATATATATACATACATACATACATATATATATATACATACATACATATATATATATATATATATATATATATATATACACCATTTTCACAAGTTGAAATTTGGGGTTAGGTTTGGAGACGGACAGCTCCCAATAGAAAGTACCTTTGTTTTTACTGTGACCGCATTTTAAACTATTTTCAATGGAAAGTAAATAATAAAATTAAATAAATGAAATGAAATGCCTAACAAAGTTTAACTGGAGTCCTGTAAGTTCATAGAATATTATTAGCAGTGTATGGAAGGGAGGGGAAGTAAATAAATGAAAGGAAAAAGGTGATTATGCATGGATAAAAAAAGGGAGCATGAACTGGTGCAACACTGAAGGCAAAATGAACAGTTTGTGTAATCCTTGTATTCAGCAGTTAGTGTGTTCACTATGTAGGTCACTTTTCTGCAAATTGGACCTCACTAAAATGGTTATGCTTACAGCCCTGACAAATTTTGTAGCAACAGATGGGCTACAGTGTGGAACTGTACCCATATGAGGTAGGTGGACCGCCTTATACATCATATGGTGCCAGTGAGTGGAAGATAAATTTTTCCAAAAAGTGTTCCAACTGTTATACAAAACCAGAAAGTAATTTGGATTTAATCAGGAGCTCAAAGGGAGGAATTTTGGAAGGAAGTTGTACAGCAAGCAACCAAAATGTCTTTCACTTTCCCCGTTTTGTCTTTTCTGGTGTATTTTTTGCACTTTACAACAGCTTCTTTGGTTGTGTACTTGCTTTGAAGTATTTTCCGATAACTTTGTAATGGCTAATATATACACAGTCAAGGTTACAGCTTGACAAAAATACAATATATGTAATACATATAATATTTATTTTCATAATTTTCCCCTTTAACCTGAAATATAATCATCAACTTAGATATGTTTGGTATTGAAAACTTGCTTCTTTATGGTTGTAATGGAGCTATGTAGAGTAGTGTAGCAAACATTTCATGACACCCACCAATTAGCACCAAGAGCTGGTCTTCCCATGCAGGCCATCAAGCCTCTGCAACTCATCCAGAATGCGGCAGCACGGCTCATCTTCAATCTGCCCAAGTTCAGCCACGTCACCCCACTGCTGCGCTCCCTTCACTGGCTTCCTGTAGCTGCACACATCAGATTTAAAACCCTAATGCTTGCCTACAAAGCCAAAAATGGACCAGCCCCTACCTACTTGATGGCAATGGTGAAATCTCAAGTTGTACCACGAGCCCTTCGAGCTTCGAGTACAGCTCGGCTTGACCCGTCATCCTTCAGGACGCGTGGAAGACAAGCGTCGAGAATGTTCTCTGTACTGGCACCCAAGTGATGGAATAAACTTCCACTGGCCGTCCGAACAGCAGAGTCTCTTGCTGTCTTCAAACGTAGACTGAAGACACATCTCTTTACACAGCACTTAAATGAGCATTGAATTATAAGCTGCACTTATATATATTTTATTGTATTGCACTGTGTATTGTAGTTTATTGTATTGTATTTTATTGTAATTTTATGGCATTGAATGGCACAGAGTTCTGTGTTCAACTCTTCCCTTTTCTCTTGGTGTCTGCAGTGACATTTTGTTTCTAGCAGTATCTGAGCCCAGGACTGTCTTTTTCTCTAAGCTATTGGTAACGAGCAAATATACTTTCTATAGATAGACAAAGCACTTCTTGTAAGTCGCTTTGGATTAGAGCGTCTGCTAAATGCTGTAAATGTAAATGTAAATATATAAACTACAGGCCTAAATCTTCACACTCTCACCTCAAACTGAGGTTTTAAACCATTTTGAGCAGACTTGTGGTTTCTGACTCTGGATGACACATTGTTCTGTAAAAATGGACAAAAAGTCAACTGCATTAGGAGCAGGGAAAGTTCTGTGAATTCAGAATTTTTTTACTGAAATGTTTTTATGACTGCTGGTGACAGGGACGGCTGAGTAACTGACATTACAACAAAAAAAGAAGGAACATGGCCATTACTTGCAGGTACCCTCCGCCTCTAAACTCTCTCTATTATGTACCTTTTTTTTTCCTCACACATGCTCACAAACTGTATCTCTCGCTTTCCTCACAGCTCTCTCCAGATGTGGTAATAATGGTCTCATGTAACCTGTGCTGTACAGGTCGAGTTGACCCAGATATTTGCCTCACACTGTCATGTTTTTCATGTCAGAGTCACTTCAATCTCTCTCTTTTACACAATGAGAACACAAGATGGCCACCAGCACACGTAGCCATTTCAGGACCCAGTTGGGAACCGGTTTCTACAGCCATTGTTTTATTGATACCACACTGAGATTTAGAAGGAAAAGAAAAGCGTTTTTCAAGAAAGTGGACCATGCTGGGATGTAAGTGTTTTTGAAGTGGACTATACTGTTAAAATTGCAAGAAAAGTTCAAAGCTTTGATTTTAAGGGAAACTGTTTAGTGTGTGACTGTAGTTTTGTTTTTTTTTGTTTTTTGTTAGTACACTTTTACTGTGTAGCATGGCCAGTAAAACAACAGGAGTAATCAGGCTTTTGACCCCAAGTAGTGGAACAATGTCCCAGCACTATTGATTGCATTGAGCCTGGTTTGGACCACTGACCTATAGGCACAATCAGATGGTGGCAAAACCAATTAAAATTCTACTTCTTTCTACTGGCTAGTTTATCAGTGTTCTAACAATATTAGCTGTTTATAATTGCATTCAAGCATCCTTGACTGTGCCTGGTTCAAAAGCATAGATGGTGACAGGCGTTTTAAATGATGGTTGGTTTAAATGGTGATTGGCTGTTTCTTTCTACATATATTACTAAAAAGGACTTTTCCTTGTAGTTTCCAGTTGGTACAGATATGGGTATCAGAGCGTGAATTAGAAGTAAAGTGATGAGGTTACTTTTTTTTAAAAAGTCAGGAAAAAAAATCATTACAATTTGAAATTTGTATTGGATTACATTTTTGAGTCAGTACCACAACACTGTTTATTCCAAAGATTGAACTAATTTGCATACTCTTGGTCACAATTTGTATTACCTCACTACGCAAAAGTTACTAAATATCATTTGAATGATTTCTTACTGCTACCTTGTAAAGCTAGAATTTGATGTTCTACACAGATGCTAACTCTCAACCCATTTGCTAGTCAGCAAATATTCTCCATGGGAGCATAATGCCAGATTAGAATAGCATGAACTTTATCAAATTTTGTTTCACTTCTAAGACTCTGTTCTACGAAAAGGAAAAGCAAGCCTGAGTTTGGATTGTTCAGGGTCAGTTGAGCTTTGGGAAAATGTAACTCCTACTTAAGGCCAGTGCCATAGCATGCAGATGATTCTGTAGGCTCTGCTCGGCTAGTCTTAAGGCTAATTAATGCACAATTAATGTGCACCTCTAACTGAATCGCTGCAAACAGTGCACTGTGGTTGAGATAGCACTCTGTCAGAAAACTGGATGCTCTCTAATGTTAGGAAAACTAATCAAACGAAGGACATGCACCAATACAAGACAAACAATATCCCCAGTGGAAATATGATTATATTCATTTTCTATATTCAAGCTAAGCACACTGTTTCTGTAGAAGCAAGCTTTTTTTGCCTTTGGTGATCTCCACCAATTATTATTAAAGCATGCACTCTCCTGATGTGTACCCCCATTTTTCAGACCCACCCTCTGTGCCCACCCTTTTGTTCTGGTGCCAGGCCTAGCAACATCTCTGTCGTGTAGCTTCCTTTAGCACTTAAGACAAATTTCAGTCTTACCAATAGTTAAGGGTCCATGATTCACACCAATACAATGAAAAGGCTTCATTCTATTTGGTTTTAAATACTACAACTATTACTACTACTAATAATAATAGTAAGGAATACCACCTTTAGTACATGCTATTCTGAAAAACTATATTTATCAAAATATGTTTTTTCACATACCTCTAAAGTTCAGTCTTACAAGCTGGTTGCAATTTCTGCTTCTCATGATCCCGAAAAATCCCAAACATGTCTGGGCTCTGGGATGGCCTTGTTCTGAGATCACTAGCAGCCTTATTTGATGGGTTTGCAATCTTTAACCTATTTTCTTTTCTCAGTAAATGCTTTAGTGGAGCTTGCTTTCCTCTTAAAAAGAAAAGCTTTAAGTACTGCTTATCTTATGGTGACAGTTTTGGTGGTCTACCAGGTCTTGCACAGTTGTTAGGTAACTCTTGTTTTTTCCCCACATATGTTCCTCTTCCTGATGCAAGTGGATGACCTCATAACCAATCTTGTCAGAAATATCTCCCAGTAAGTACAGCATTAATAACTTGTACTTAAAGTAGTTGCTGTTTTGACAGGAAATTATATAAATTAAGCCGGCTCTCATTGTGCCTTTGCACAGTGATACATAGTATAAAATATGATGTGGCTAAAAGTCAAATAAAACACCAGAAAATAAATAAATGGGCAAAACTCACTCTAAGGCATTTTATTTTAACCTTAAACTCCAGTGCCTGCCCCTGTATCTCCACCCCTAAAGCTTTTTATCTCGTCTGCAAAGATATTGCAGGAGAAACACTGTCCTGTACCAGAAGGTGAGACTTTTACACAACCACAAGTGAAAATGTTCGCCGAACAAATAGTGATACATCAAATCACAGATAGTATGAAAGGCCTGAAATCAAAATGCCACATAATTAGACTTTTAAAATATTTTTATTAATTTTTTAACAGCATGGCACGCTAGCTTAGTTCAATTAGTTGGGAGTGAGCCCTTTACGTTATACACAGCTCATGAGGTGAGTGGAGGTAGACTGTCTCTTTAAGTGTGTGTGAGTAGGTTGTGTTGGTCAGTGAGTGGATAGGGGGACGATGTGTGGCAGCATCCATTGTAATGCAGTGTGCTGAGTGTGGCTGCCTCAGCTTCACCTCAAGGTCAACTCCTTGTGAGGAGAATACACATGAAGCTATTTGGGCTTGAGTCCATCTCTCTCTCTCTCTCTCTCTCTCTCTCTCTCTCTCTCTCCCTCCCTCCCTCCCTTCTTTGGTTTCCAGCATCCAGTGATAAAGACTCATCAGAAGCACTGAAGGCACTATGCAATGTGAGCAGAGTGATTTACTGCACACTTTCTGAGAGGAGCCCCAAAAAAGTAGATTGAAAGTTTGCATTTGTATACCAGAGGAGATGGAAAATGACTTCACCTCATTTCGTATTCTATTCTATTCATCTTTCCCTTTCTCTCTCTCTCCTCCATCTGTCCTCTTTACTTTCCTCTGCACGGCAACAATTTCTCTTTCTTTTTCTTTCACAAATAATTAAAGTTGCTCCCCCACTTGTTTTTGTTTATGGATTATTATAAGAAATCTCCTGATTTTCATAACGTATGCATTACTTTATTCATGCCTACTGCTCTATCTTGTCACTACAAATACAAGCACAAAGTTGAAAACTTATGAAGTTCAACTGACCTATCCATACTTTGGCCCCCTAAAATGTTTTTTTTTAAATAATAACCTTTTTTGTAACAATTTTGTCAAAACCAAGCTTTCTAAACAATCATTATAGTAGTGTAGCAATACAGCAGTATAGCAACAATTTAGGTGTTTTTACAAACACTAAGTTGTTGCATTATAATTTCTTGCTCGATGGACTTTTTCCACATAACACAAATTGACATTTTAATTGGCATTAAAAATGGACATTTTGATATATGACAACTGAATTAAGCCTTCCGCCCGAAGATTGCTGGGATAGGTTCCAGCACCCCCCCGCGACCTTGACGGAGAAGCAGCTTAGAAAATGGATGGATGGATGGATGGATGAATTAAATCTACACCATGTAAGTTTTGGAGAGATACTGACCTCTCTGGTGGAAATGTGCAATAGCATGTGTAATTCTACTTGTAGAACATCATTTTGTAACATCAGTTGTGCTTTAAACCCCACAAGTGGATGAATCTTATGATTGCGCGCGCATTAAGAAAGTATTGAAAGAGAACCAAAACTTGGTGAAGGGCATGTCTGCCAAGGATATGAGTTACCTATTATTGTCATCTTCATTAGTATAATGCATGATGCTAATATGTAACCTATGATGTGATCCAAAGGCCACAAAATCCAACCCAATACCTTTACAGGGTGACTCACAGCAGCGCACAGACACAATATTTCAGTTCTCCTGATTTAGAATTGCTACTTCTTTCTGTTTTAACAAAACAATCTTGCAAAGTTCAGCTTTAATGTGTATGATAAGCACCTCAGGCACATTTTTGGATACATCAGTAGATTTTACATGTACTGTATTTCAGTACATTTTTGGATATATGTACAAGCATGAAACATATTGCATGAAAATATTTATCAGAGTACATTTTCACAATTTCAACAGAATTGTTGTCAGTTATTGTGAGTTATTATGAAGCATATGTTAAGCTGCACACCTGGGATTTCAAATCTTCAAATGAAGTTTCTTTTTTGTTCACTGAAAGTGGAAGTTTTTGAAAATGCTGTCCAGGGAGGAGATTGTTGAAAACTCCTTTTTCAGTGTTGTTCTGTGGACAGGCAAAATGCAGTTTTTTGAACATGCTGTCATCCTGGCATTAACTTGTGCATCTCTGCAATTCCATGTGAAATGACTGAACACTGGGTTATTTCTGTGTTTGCACGGCAATTTGGAGTGATGGGGAGTTGTAACCATAGAATTGAATTTTGACTTTCGATTTTTTGCCGATAAGCTGTAGTGTAGAGGTCTCAATGTACTGCACTCAGTTCCTGTAAATGGGGGCCATATCAACTGTAAATATTAAAAATACATCAATGATCATCATAAAGAAATATGATGATGATTGTTAACTAAAGTCAGATTTAAATCAAATGAGGAGAAAAGATAGAAAAATGCCTGACCAGGACTTTGTGGACGTTTCAGAGATGATGGCATAGCCATGGCAACATAAGCAACCCCACAGTAAGTGGTAGGCCTTCAGCAGAAAGCAGACTTTGAATAAACATTTTCAAGTTGTTCTTATAAGGAGATATCTGGATACATATGGAGAAGGCCAAGTGGCTAATCTTGAAATGGATTATGTATAAGCGCTGCCATCAGAACAAAACCTTGTATCTCCAAATTAGTAACTTTAAAGGGCAATGGAAAAATTTACTTTAATGTAAATCAGTGAAGCTAGACTTTCTTCCAAGGCATTCTAGGCTCTTTCTTTTGGTTCGTTCATCATGAAATTTACACACAATGTAAAGGACAACAGCAGTTTTCAAAATTCTGTCAAAAAACTGAAAAACGAACAAAAATGGAGATACAAGGTTTTATTCCAATGGCAGTGATAAATTTGTGGCTGCTCAAAACTTGAGATACTTTTAACTTAAAGTACTTATATTTATCCATGAAGCTCCTGCTGCCTTTGTGTAAACAACCACTGAAACATGACAAGCAATTTCAGGTCAATGTATTATATGATATATATGACCTGGGTAAATCAATCAATCAATCAATCAGCCATTATTTTGACTCGGAAATACATTGAGGGCAACCCTCATTTTCAATGTAGCCGAGCATTTACAAAAACAGGGATTGACATGACAAAGAAAATAATAACTACATCTAATCATTTTAAGTTAAAAGAAAATTTAACATAACAGTGAATAAAAGATAAAAGTAGATAAAAATAGAACTTGAGATATAAATTGTAAGAAATTAAGATCAAAAAAAGATAAGAAATTAGTAAGGTCATAGTACAATATCATAATTAAAAAAAAAACAACTTAAAAATAAAATGAGAGGAAATAAATAAATAAATAAAAAGAGATAAAGAACTAAGGAGAACTAACACAAAAATAAAAGTTACGAATAAATATGATTAAGTAAAACAGGTACAGGCTGTCTGTAGGTGGTTTGATATTAAAAGTTTAAAATGACTGAGTGACACCAGTGAGCTGAGTTTTAGTGTGTGCTGACTGGTGCTGTGACTAAAAGCAGATTTTCTCAGTTCAGTAAAAACTCTTGGTACCTGGCAGCTGATCCAATTACTAGAGCGAGTCGGATAATTACTGTTATTTGTATTCATCAATGAAGTGATATATTCTGGCAAATGACCGGAGAGTGTCTTATAAATAAAAATCAGCCAGTGTGTTTCCCTTCGTACCGTTACAGAGGTCCACCCAACTTTCGCATACAGCTCACAGTGGTGAGTTCTGTACGGATCTCCAGTGATGAACCTCAGGGCAGAGTGATACACTGAGTCCATTAATTTGAGAGAGCTGGAGGGAGCATATTTATAGATAATGTCACCATAGTCCAACACTGATAGTAAAGTTGCTTCAACTAGTCTTTTTCTAGCATGCATGGGGAAACAGGACTTATGTCTATAAAAATAACCCAGCTTCTGTCGGCATTTACTGACTAGTTTAATTATGTGTGGTTTAAAACTGAGTTTATCGTCCAGCCATATGCCAAGGTATTTATATTCCGTGACTCTCTCAATAGTTGATCCTGCCAGGGTAGTAATATTTACAGTACTAAAATCAGTATTAAAAGATCTGGAAAACAGCATGAACTTAGTTTTCGCCACCTGCAGAGCATTAAATGAGCTCTGAAATTTTCTTGTTGCAGCATGAATAGAATCAGCTGACCAATATAAAATCGTGTATAAAGGTGAATTTTGCAGTCTGAGGTTGAAGCAGCGGTAGCAATTTCATTTATGTAGATATTAAATAAGACTGTTAAAAAAGTCACTGCATATATGATGCACCTCGTGTATGTGAATGATTTGTACTAAGGTCACTGTAAGCATTCTGTAGATGTTCTGTGTGTAGTGTAGTCCATGGTATATATGTGTGTGTGTGTGTGTGGGAGTGGGTGGGTGTGGAAGTGTGAGGATGGTGGGGGGGCACTAAACCACCTGCAATCTTAATTTGCCGTGAGGGTAATTTTCCGCCTGCTCCCTGCTGGCCTCAGACACATGCTGTGCTCGGAGTGGCATGAACTCACCAATTGAACACACCCCTCCCTCTCTCCAGAGGCTGCCATGCCCATGTCACAGTGCCATGTCAACTGGCATTATGCTGCGTGCCATCCAAATAGCTCTATTTTCATCAAGCACTTTAACGTTCTACCTCAGAGATCTGAAGCATGAAATTAGCTGCATGGGAGCAGCCGCGCAACACGGGAAACAGAATCAGAAAAAAATACACGTGTCAAATACATCATTAGATGATTTTATGCATGTTTCAATATTAATATTCATGGTAGGGCTGTGAAATTGATATGATTCAAAAATCATAGCTTGAAATGATAAATGATGACAAAGCGTAAATTCTGGTGCTGATCTTGCTAGAGTAAGCCTTGAGGATGCACTCATTTATACGCATGTATCTGCTATCTACTGCATTTGTTTGTTTGTTTGTCTTTCTAAAGGCTTTCTAGTTGATCTATTTCTATGTCTAGTTGATCTATTTCTATTCCATGTTTGTTTTTTTCATATTTTTCTAACTGATTAAAAGATTCTTTCATTGTAGACTCATTGTTAATTGTTCATTTAATCAATAGTAACAGGCAGTCCATCCATCCATCCATCCATCCATCTTATCTTCTGCTTCTCCGGGGTTCGGGTCACGGGGGCAGCATCCCAGGGGGGGCAGAGGCCCAGACCTCCCTTTCTCCAGCCACTTCCACTAGCTCTCCAAGGGGGATTCCGAGGCGCTCCCAGGCCAGCTGGGTGATATAGTCACGCCAGTGTGTCCTGGGTCTTCCCCGGGGTCTCCACCCCGGTGGACTTGTCTGTGAAACCTCTCGAGGGAGGCATCCAGGTATAACAGGCCGTCCTAATGTTTTAATTGCTTAATACTCATAGACATCCATAAAGTAAGATTTATGATGCATGGCTTCAACTTAGCCCTTTTTAGGCTCGTTAGTCAATTTGTAGTCAAGAACATAATTAATGTTCACTGGTCTAATTTGGTAACTCCTTAATATATACAGGCATCTACATCCTAAGAGTTAAGGCATGGGTGCTGTACATTGTTGTACATTTAAGCCCATTGTTATTATTTATCATTACTTTTTTAACTCAATAACTCCATGGATTAACTGATGACAGGCAGCCCTAAATTATAAATCCATGAATATTCATGGGAATCTACAAGCCAAAACTTACACACTTGTTGTTTGGTTATGCCTAGTTTTCTTTTTGTTGTCTACTGTTTAATTCTGATATCAAAGTAATTGTTAGTTTATTCAATTACTAATCAGAACTTACATTTTTTAAACTCTTTAACATTCACAGACTCATTATTATTAGTTGTCAGTTAAGATCATTACATTTTTTGGCCTTTTTTTCAACAACATGATTGGACAATTAATTGATGACACATGTCATAGTGACAGACCTAATTTGTTAACCCCTTAATATTCACTGATGCATACATCCTAAGGCTTATTACACAGTAATTACATATAAACTTGATTATTAGTATAATCAATAGGCATGGCCCTAATTTGTTTACACCTTACAGACTTCCTCATCCTAAGGCTTATTATTGACATGGGTTGCCATTATACTGTTAAATTATTGATATTGTTTGATTAATCATCATGGTAATCAGTAGACTAATTAATGACTAATATAATAGTGACATCTCTTAACTGCTTAATATACATGGATGTTTACAACTTGCAAAGACTTATTACTCAGTAACCGCATAGAAACAATGGAAAATAACTGAGCATTGAAAATTGTATTAAGTTATAACCGTCAATAATAGAAGTCTGGAAGAGGGGTTCACTTTGACGTTACTGGTTGGTAGTTCAATATAGTGTCCGTATCCCGCTTGCCCACTATCTGCACAGTGTATATGATTCACGTACATTTGATTTCTTTGTATGAATCTAACACACACACACACAGACATACACACACACACACTCTCGTGGGATGCAGACTGACAGGCTCACTTAGCGTAGCCTAAGGTAATGTTTTCTTTCGTACTTTTGAGATATGCATGTGATATGACAATAACCAGTCTGTGCTGTTTACACCTCATATATTATTGCTCAGAGCTGAGGCCCTCTGCGGAGTGAATACAAAACATTCTGAATAATATTTACAAGGAAGGGTTGCTCCTTCTCCCACCGAATCCTTCATTCTGAGGGCCTTTCATAGACCTTTGAAAGCTGCAAAAAAAAAAAAAAAAAAACTATCAGAGCAGCAAACACTCATGTTTTTTGATGTTGATCGACCATGCTATTTAGATGCGGCTGAGGGAAATTGTATAACTATACATTGATTTGTCCGTCCTTGCTTCATTTGACAGTGTGACTTCAGAAGCCTTTTCACCCTCCCTTGCCTGTCAGTTTGATTAAGGAGCAAGTCAGCGGCACACACACCAGCTTGCGCACACCCACAGAAAGAAGACATCATGCTGCACAAAGGAGCCGAGAATGTCTCTCACATCCTGTGTGTCTTCAGATGTCGTCATCTTCAAGGCCTCGCCAGGAGCTCACAGGAGCATGTATGACCTACCCAGCGCTGATGGCAGCTGGACACACGCTATCCCTGATGCAGCCACATGGAGGCAGAGCATCACTCTGAATGCTCCGTCACGGCGGGTTTTATGCCTAATCAGGCTGATTCTCCGCCTCTTCTGGTGGTCTCATCCCCAGCAGACAAGGCCGGGACAACTCGCTAATTGGAGAGTTCATTTCAGACTGGCACTGCAAATTTAGCCAGGCTGGAAAAACAAACATATTTTAATTGCAATTAGAGAAGAGCATTTTAAATTAGGCTTCATATCATGCACACCCTCATACACCCATACTCACTCATGCGATGTACATGCTTGATCAGAAATGCCCGTGATCTTGACAGTTTTAAATATAATCACGTTTACCCCACGTAGACCTGTACTGTCCCTGTCAAAAGGTGAGAAGTACATGCTTGTAAAGAAATGTCCAGTCACAATACTTTTTATCACATATACTGCTGGTAAAAATATGATGACATGTAGGTTTTGTTAATACCTGATGCCTGCTACATAACACTGACATAGCCATGCATGAACATGTCATGGCAGACGTCATGAGTTATCATAACAGATCATGCCCAGTAATATAACAGTGTTACTAAGCTACTGTTACTGGTAATTGTCATATGTCATAATGTTTAATGGCTAACAGGAGTACACATAACAAAAATTAGGCATAGGCTGTATTGAGATCAATCCTAATGGCAGGGGTGCCCAATTCTGGTCCTGGAGATCCAACACACCTGGCTCTAATACTTACATGTCCCTAAGGCCTTCATTACTTGGATCAGGTCTGTTTGATTAGGGCTGAAGCTAAACTGTACAAGGTGGTATCATCTCCAGGACCAGGACTGGGCCTTATAGCATGTGCTATGATAATTACCAGTAAAAGTAACATGTCAGGACAGGTGTAATATGTTTATGCGCTCTCAGAAAAAAAGGTATGAAACTGTCACTGGGGCACTACCCCTCTTGCACAAGGTCTCAGTACCTTTAATCAGGGAACATAGCTGTACCATAATCCATAATCCATTGAAATGATACTTTCTAGGTTGGATTGATTCCACACATCCCATCTCATTTCCAGGCTTTTATTTCATTGTTCTGTTTACATTAGGATAGCACTGAAAATCCCTACGTAAGTAAAAGTATTGTTACTGTAGCGCTAATTCACTTGAGTACAAGAAAACATATTAGAAAGAAACCTTCTCAAAGAAGAGTAAATAAGCAGTCAGCAGTCTGGAGTAATGAGTTACTTTTTAGTATATTCTCAGTCACGTCCTGAAAATGCTTCAACATTCACTTGGTTACATCAACGGAAATAATCTGTACAGACCAAACTAAAGCAAAACATGACATCATGTGAGTCCTGAGACTGATCGCAGTATGTTCCGCCAGTGCACGTTCACACATCTTTCTATGAAATGGGTAAAAAAAACAAGGTCGACATGAAATTATATGCATGTCATGGTTAGGTGATTATATAAGTCTTCATAGTTTATTTGTTTCCAGCAAAGTAGTTTAGAATCCCTGAAAGTCTCTGCAGAATTTTTACTGTTTAATTAAATCTACATAAAAAAACATTACTTTATTAGGAGTCAAAATAACTCAAATAATAATGTCATTTTTACTGACAGTTATGCTACCCATCAATTCCTGATGATGAACATGAGCTTACATCAAGTGACAGTCAGCAATCATTACACTCACAGCCTTCAAACTATATTCATGAAATGATACCTGTAGAGAGTGTATAGAACATTTCTACCATTTATTTATTCCATTCATTAACAGCAATTAATCCAGTGCTGAGTTTACTTATATATTTCTACTATACTTTATACTACTATTCTACTGTGCTCATGTATTTTACTTTTTTATCTTTACTTATACATTTCACTGGTAATCACACTAATTACTTCATACAGAATCAGACATTTATTTTTTCTTTATCTGACAATTGAAGTTAAAACAGCTAAACGGCCTTCACACAGTTAAAGACACACTGGCAGAGAGAGAGGGAGAGAGAGAGGGAGAGAGAGAGGGAGAGAGAGAGGGAGAGAGAGAGAGAGAGAGAGTTCTGAGTTTTGTGATTAACTAACAGAATAAATTATCTGATTATGCAATAGGCCTACTTATCTGCAAGATGACATGGAGGACTAAATGAAATATTTACTTTTAAGCAAATGAAAGTCCAAATGTGGCAACTGTAGTTTTTTTCTACAACCAGACCAAATGATGATCTGAATATTACAGCACACCACCTTTTAAATTCTGTTTACATCTGTGAGGGCTCATTATTACTGTGAGGTGAGCTCTGCTTAGTCACTTTACAGCATGCACATGACAAGAGAACTTCATTTTCTACCTGCAGTCTAACCAGATTTTTTCAGTAAGATTAAAAAAATGAAAGCACATGAGAATTGTCCAGAGCAGGGGTTGGCAACAAGTGGCTCTGGAGCTGCATGTGGATCTTTTACTGCTCTGTTGTGGCTCCACAGCAGAATTCGATTTTCAGTTAAAACAAAATAATCCTCCTGCTGATCATTTTAACAGTTTTAACAATAAACGACCTTAAATGCTAACGTTAATGTAGCGTATAACTGCTCATTCAGCCTTTATCCCTAAAGGTTGGCAAGCAGACTGCTGGTCACCATAGCAACACAGAATACAACAACACACAATAATCTCACCTAGTTAGTAGCTAATGAAAACACAAGAGAAAAATCCAAGACGAATATCAATAATTTGGAGGCAAATAGACTTTTTTCATAAATAAGATGGTTTTCTGATATGTTTAATCTGCAATGAGAAACTGTAAAACACTAAAAAGTCATGAAAGTTGTTACATTCTGGCACCTCTGGCACCATTTAAGGAACAATTCAAACAAGAAGCTGGAGAATGAGAAGCTGACTTCAGCCTCGTAAAGTTGAAGGTTGAAAGACACTTTAGAGGAAACTATTCTACCTCTCCTTAAAAGTTTCCTGCCAGCGATGTGAGGAAAGCAGATTTAGCTGAGCTAAAGCTTAAAGCAGAGCAAAATCATTTTCGTTTATATTTGCTTGTGATAACCTGAGACAGTGTCATGGATGAGCAAGGACTTTTTAATGAATCATTCATAAATCTCTATATCTGAGCTCTGGTTTATGATGTCTACTGTGTCAGACCTCAAACCTTTTCACAACAAGTAAGAATGTTGCTTTTTACGTGCCTCTAACTGAAAGTTACAAAGGTTCTTGTATTTCTTTTTATTTTCTCTTCACTTACGTTTGTGTGGCTTTACTTAAGTAATCCTTACATGACTGTTTTCCAAGCTCAGACTCTTTGTTAGCTTGTCTTTTTACTGATACTGAAACTGCTGCTGGTTGAAAAAGCGGATACAGGCAAATTATTTATTTATGTCTTCATTCATTTATTTATTCATTGGCTGCCTTTTCCCCAAATGGGCTTTAGGGAGTGGAGAGTGAAAGTTGCATTTTGACAATGTTTACATACTACATCAGACACTTTGACTTTTAAAAAAAGCAAAGAAAATCTGTTTTTTTCTCATGGGCCCAGTCACACATGGTCAAAATAGTTGGGGGGGGGTCTGAGAGTCTCTCCCCCCATACTATTACCACCATACTACCAGCCTGTCATGCTACCACAGTGGTCTTATGTTGAAAGCATGGCCTGAACTCAAAACAACAACAAAGTTGTCAAATCATTATCATTCTAAATTAGAAATCATTGCATATAACAGATAAAACCTACTTGAAGGAAGAGTGCTTAAATAAAACACACTCAAAAGATAAACAAACACTTCCTGAAGATATTTTTACTTACATAATAGAAAATGAATAGTATAAACCAAGGATTGTAAACATGACCCTCAGTCTGTGATGGAGTCCAAACATCATATGGGACTACACATTCACCATGGACACTATATCACAACAGTGTTTTGAAAGAAGAAAAACACCCCATAATGACTCGACAGCTTTTCATCATGCCTGCCTGTATGTGAATTCCATGACCCGTCCCCTCTAACACCCACATCGGCTAAGCTAACGCTAACCCGCGGACCACGCTGCCCTTTCTCTGGCCTTTCAGCTGCAGAGGAGAGGAAGAGAGCCTGAGAGGAGTTTGAGGTGTCAGCGTTCTGAATCGTTTTTGTTCTTCAGTGCTCTGTTACCAAAAACTTTGGCCTGTAATGATTTTTACAGACCAAATCGTTGATGGGAGGTCAGGGGAGCTGGAGGGAGATTAGGACGGGAGATTGGAGCTGGGGCGATGGCTGACTCCTCCTGACCTCTCCTGGCATGCGCTGCTTTATTTCTCTTAAAGGCCTTGTCAACACACTGCCACACTGAATAAAGATAATGTTCCCGTTTAAAGGCGAAGCTGGAGAGCACGTTTGTAGCTCGAGTTTGTCCCTGGCTTTGCCCTTTTACAGTGAAAAATATTATTTCTCACTGAGGTTACATGAAGTTGCATGAAAGAGACAACCTCGCACGAGCAAGCAAGTACAAAGGCCACTCGTTCAAACTGCTTTTTATTTTGGCAAGAGGAGAAACTTTTCACAAGCAAGTCAATACAGATTATCCACGCTAATTCCTTTGTTACTGTATTTATTTTGTTTATTATACTGACATCACTAGATAACAGCTTAACTTCTGACAGTGTACAACTGAGTGTGGTTCAGTTGTCTCACTTGTATATATTGTATAAATTGCAAAAAGAAAGTATTCTCTAGTCAATGTTTTCTTTCTAATATGGTTAATCTCAATATCGTGGGCACATAATACACAGGTGCAAAGTAAAATTGTTCCAGTGTCCAGTAAATCGCTGGTGTATTTTGCCCAAATACTGTCTTTCGAGCTGCTTTGCTCGAAGTCTTAGATTGAGAGATGTCAATCAAGTGTGCCCATCATAAAATTAGGCCATATCCTGGCAGGTCTCAGAGTCTGACCAGCAGGTCTTAAACTACTGTATGTATAACTATTTCTGTCTTTTTTTATTCAAACTTTGCTGGATGTTTAACATGTTTAATTTCACAGTGTTTCCTGGGACACTAAGAAGGAATCTCTCTTATTTTTCTAAATGTCTATGTAATTTACTTGATTTGATGTGAAGCGCAGAGTTCTAGAGAAACTTGCCAGGTCAGAATTGGTCAGAGAGGTGGTGATAGGAACTAGACATCCAAGATATGAATGCCTCTGATATCAACTTCACAGAAAGTTGTTGCACTAAATAGTTGTGAATGTGAAGCCTGATAGATTTGCTACATGATTTTGTCATGAAGCGTGTTTGTAAAATACATTCATGGTGGAGCGGTACGTAGGGTGTTGTAAGGCAAAATAGTCTGTAAAGAACAATAATTCATGACTATCTTTCCATTATTAACATTATAAAAACTCAGAAGACACATGTTGGTTTGTTGAAGGCAAAATAAATGGCTATATGTGGGTTCTAGTCGTGACAGAAATCCAAGTCACTAAGTTTCTCTACAACGTACTATTACAGATCAAACCAACCTTGACTTGACTTGATTTATGTTCCAATGATTGATTTATGCACACATTTTGGGGAAAAAAAAGTCTTTCAATTGTTTAAAGAGATGGCAAGCTGTAAGGAAGACAAGAAAAGTTGGCTATGCATTCAATCATTAGAACAATCTGTAAGCCAATTCAGATTCTACCCACCAATTTCCTTTTTGCTGCGTTTATGGTGTTTATAGTATAGACTGATTAGACAGAGGACAGGTACATAAGGTTTCATATTGTGTATTCTGATTGCAACTGTTTGTAGAAAGCATTGTTTGAGTTGTTCAACGTAAGATAGATAGAGTGTAAAGGAAAGTATAAAAGTTGGCCATGCTACTATTGCTATTAGGCCAATAATCTGACTACATAAACTAGTTAAAGTGCTATTAAAGCAATTTTCAGCTTTTGTCGAAGCAAAAAAGTGTCACAGATACCATCTCTAGGGCTCTCCAGCCTTCCTGACCCAATGTTTAGTCGTTGCAAACTCCTGAGTTAACCCAATTCTCATGTTGAAGGCTGCTGTGACTGATGTTTTTCATCATTAGTGTCTCCTCACGAGGCCAGACAAATCGCAGGCATTATCTAATCCAAGCCGAGCATGGGACTAATCAGAATGTATTTCGACTTTAATTTCATGAGGTAAAATATTATTCTCAATTTGTGTCTCATTTTGTCATATTAAGCAGACGCTGTCTCTAAAAACGGATTGCCTTCAATTAAGGAGGAACAATGTGAATGTTTAGCAAAACGGCTAATAGGAGAACAAAATGCATTAGGAGATATTACACTGTAAATATGCCACCTCTGCACAACCTTGTTTTTTTAGCCGAAAAATCAGTTATCCAGTCAATTTTCTCAAAGGAACAGAAGTGGAACAAAGAACATGAGAGAAACGAGTGAAACCAAACAGATGAGACTGGGTAAGGCAGGAGAGAAATGCTGCGCACTGTGTTGGACAGCAGATTTCTTCTATTGGCTTCTCCTCAGGAAGATCTATGGGACGCCCACAAGTCTACCTGCAGGCTTATTGGCAATTCTAATCAAGTTAAATATTTGCCACCCAGTAAAGGTAAAAAAGCAGACGCATATCGCTGATGTTGGACTTGTGTTTAGAGGTGAGTCAACACCCAGTCAAAGACGGCCCTCTCACTTCACTGGCACCGCAAGGCCATTTGTGTTGATTTGTTGGACTTGCTCGCAATTAAGGCGCGTCCCGCATTGGCAGTTTGACTTACGCCTGCTTAAGCGCGAGATCTGCTCTGCCGTCCCTCCTCCCAAGGATGGGATTTGTCAGGTGGTGGAGCCAGCGGAGGTAAGGGATGAGTGCGACAGGGGAGGTAACCGGAGCTTTGAGCACGAAGAGCAATCATCAATATCCTTCCCCGCATTAGCTGTCCACCAGCCACAGCACAGCTGGAGAGTACAGGCCATATCACGTAAGTGACTTAGTGTAAGTGCCCTGCTTCATCATATCAGATATGCGCTTCCAGTTTCACTGCGTCTTTGATTTAAATATAGTCTGATGTATGGAGTAATGCCAGACGTGGTGAGAGAGAAGGGGTAGAGGCAAGGCCAAAAGTTACGCAGGTCATTAAAGTGTCAAATGCCAATGTTATTTGTTTGTGATTCTTCCTAATTTATACTGTCCACTTTATTTGAAACACCTTCCATGTACGTCAGCCTTATGAGGCCACCTACAGTACTGTATAAAAGTCAGAGACTACCCTTCACTCATTCAATTTCCATTCAAAATGAGAAGAGACTCTTAAAAACCATGCAATATCGAACTAGAATTTGACAAACAGTACAGCAACAGTACAGTAAAGCCTTCATCTTTAAGAGAGGAGAAAATAAAGCTCCACTCTTCCTTCAGATATGAAAAAATCCACAGGTGTTTCTGTCCATCCTTCCTCTGTGAGAAGACAACTCAGACAACAAGAAGCGGCAGCTGTTCTCAGAACAGACTGGCCCCTCCAGAGTTCAGACTTGTTTGTGTTGGATTGTGGGAACGAGAAAGTGCAACCAACTTCTAAGACTTTGGAGGTACATGTTTCATCTCTGCAGATTTCTTTGAAAAACTGAAAGTCTCCTGAAAAGAACAGAAGCTGTAATAAAGGCAAAGCATGTACACACTAAATACTGAAAAATGTGACATATTAAGTAGTTTTGTTGATGCTTCTGTGTAATTGTTTTCCTTGCACTTGCACGTCCTGGCTGTTTTGACTGGAAGTGAAATCACTGAAAAGTAATCTCTGACTTTTGCACAGTACACCTTCTACACCTTATGCACACTTTATAAGTAAGCTGCATACACACTTTATGAGCCACCCTCATTCATCAGTGGTCAGTTTCAGCTGTTGACCAGATATTATTTGGGTAATGATAATTTTCAGTGCAGCAGTGAAAATGACATGGTAGCATGCATGTCGCTGTACAAGTCTATGAGACATAGTAGTGTTGCTAGGTGCTGATATACTTTTCTGTATATATATATATATATATATATATATATATATATATATATATATATATATATATGTATGTATATGTAAACATGTGCCAGCATTGTGTGTCTGCCAACATACTTGTACATAACAAACATGTGCACATGTGTAAACCAGAGCGTACATAAAATGAGCAGAAAGGTCATGTTTTTTCCTTAATCTAATCCTAGAATAAACATTCTATGATTTGAATGGAGAAGTTTGAACATTAAACAGAGCTGAGCTTGGGTACTGCAATAGTTTTCAGGACAGTCTTTGTAAAATCCATTTAATCCATGTTGACAGATGAATCTTTACACTGTTCTTCCAACCTTCAAAGTATGTCAATTTTCACAAATGCACATGCATATACAATTTCATAATCATGTAATTACACATTGAATCCTCTCTGCTGTTTAATGATGTTTTAACTTGAACTAAAATACACAAACTAAATTAATTTGTTCTCTATGGCTCAACCTTTAGGTAGCCTATTGGATAATGGATGAAAGTAATGGTGGATGACAGAAGAATTATTTCCCTAGAGAAGAAAAACCCCTTCACAATGGGTGGCCTGATGAAAAACCCTCTCCTGGAGGTACACATATCTGTGTCAAAGTTAAAAATCAAGAGAAGACATCACCAGAGTAAACAGAGAGGATGTACCACAAGATATGAACCACTGGTAAGCCTTAAAATCAGGATAACCATGTTAGAGTTTGTTAAAAGCCATCTTACGCAAGCCTGTACAGAGCTGGAACAACATCTCACTGAGAGGTATCGACTTCCAGAATGATGGGAAATGAAGAGTAAGGAGCAGGGAAGAAACTGCTCATGATAAAGTATGTCACCTCATCTGTGAAGCATGGTGGAGGTAGCGCTAAGCTGTGGGTTGATAATGGAACTTTTTCCATTGAATTCTGAAGTATGTAGGGCTACAGTAGATTCTGCTAAATGCAGAGTGAAATAGACAATGACCTGAAGCACACTGCAACTCAAACGACCCCCTTTTTAAAGTTAAGATGTAGAACGTTCTTCAATGGCCAAGCAGTCTGACGTTAGTCTAATGCAAAGCAAGCAAGCAAGCAAGCAAAGCAAAATTTATTTATATAGCGCTTTTTACAACAGGTGTTGTCACAAAGCAGCTTTACAGAACAATCAGTATTACAGAGAGAAGAGAAAAGAAGAAAGAAAATCCGGGTCCGAGCCCCCATGAGCAAGCCAGCGGCGACGGTGGCAAGGAAAAACTCCCTAAAAGAGGAAGAAACCTTGAGAGGAACCAAGACTCAGAAGGGGAACCCATCCTCCTATGATCGACACCGGACAGCAAACATTATTAGTATGAAGTATTATAGTAAAGTGGGAAAAGAAAGAGAGAGATCTGAGGGTGAGGACTGCACAGCGCTGTACAGCAAGAAGCTCAGTGGTGGTCAAACCGGTCCAGAAGGCTGGTGAGCAGCGGCACCAATCAAGGCAGTAGAGGCAACAGCATCAGGCGCACAGGATGGGCAGCTGATCAGCTCGGCAGAGAAAGGAGAAGAAAAAACAGAGTTAGTACTGTAAAGAGTGGCTGACCACAGATTACAGTAAAACAGAGCAGTGTAGACTCCAGCAGGTCTAGACCTGACAGGGAAGACTAGTCACCAAATGCTTGACTGTACAAATAAGTTTTTAGCCTAGACTTAAAGATTGGGGCTGTGTCTGATTCCCGAACATTGGCAGGAAGATTATTCCAGAGCTGGGGGGCTTTGTATGAGAAAGCTCTCCCCCCTGATGTAGCTTTATTAATTCTAGGTACCAGTAGTAAGCCAGCACCTTGTGATCTAAGTAGGCGTGATGGTTCATAGTGGGAGAGGAGCTCACTCAAGTACTGAGGGGCGAGCCCGTTTAGAGCTTTATAAGTCAGTAATAGAATTTTATAATCAATGCGAAATTTAACTGGTAACCAGTGCAGGGCTGATAAAACTGGACTAATATGGTCAAACTTCCTAGTTCTTGTGAGGACTCTGCCTGCAGCGTTCTGGACTAGCTGAAGCTTGTTAAGGCTTTTGCTGTGACATCCAGACAGCAGGGCATTACAATAATCTAGCCTTGAAGTGATAAATGCATGAACTAGCTTTTCTGCATCCTGTAGAGATAATGAATTTCTTAATTTAGCGATAGTGCGGAGATGCAGGAAGGCTGTTCTAGTGATATTAGTTATATGTGTGTCGAAGGAGAGATCAGCGTCTATCATGACACCAAGATTTTTAACAGATAGGCTTGATGAAACTGAGAGATTGTTAAGTTTTAGTGTTGAGTTAGACAGTCTGTGTCTGGCTAATTTTGGACCAAGAAGCAATACCTCTGTTTTATCTGAGTTAAGTAACAGAAAATTATTTGACATCCAATCTTTTATGTCTTTTATACAGTCCTCAATCTTGCCAAGTTTAATTTTATCATCCGGTTTACTTGATATATATAACTGGGTGTCATCTGCATAACAGTGGAAATTTATACCGTGTTTACTGATAATGGTGCCTAGTGGTAGCATATATATTGTAAATAATATAGGTCCTAAAACAGAACCTTGTGGAACACCATAAATTACTTTTGCACGAACAGATGATTCACCATTTACATTAACAAACTGATATCGATCGGTGAGGTAGGACCTGAACCAAGCATTAGTCAAGCATTAATCAAGCATTAGTTACACTTACTGAAAGCAAAATTGAAGATACTGTGTGAATGAATCATATATACTTTTGACAATATAGTGTGTGTATATATATATATATATATATATATATATATATATATATATATATATATATATATATATACACACTATATTGTCAAAAGTATTTACTTGACTGACATCCCATTCCTAATCTATAGGGTTTAATGAGATGTCCGTCTACCCTTTGTTGCTGTAACAGCTTCAACTCTTCTGGTAAGGCTTTCCACAAGAGTTAGGAGTGTGTTTATGGGAATTTTTTAACCATTCTTCCAGAAGCACATTTATTAGGTCAGACACTGATGTTGGATAAGGCCTGGCTCACAGTCTCTAATTCATCCTAAAATCTCTTGGTCTGCTGAAGCATTAAAAATTCCTTTCACTGGATCTAAGGGGCCGAGCCCAACTCCTGAAAAACACCTGGCAACTGTCAAACCCAGACTCATCCATCGGATTGCCAGACAGAGAAGCGTGATTGGTCACTCCAGAGAACACATCTCCGCTGCTCTAGAGTCCAGTGGTAATGTAAGGCTTAGATGCAGCTGCTTGGCATTGGAAACCCATTCCATGAAGCTCTCTATGCTGTTCTTGAGCTGATCTAAAGGCCACATGAAGTTTGGAGGTCTGTAGTGATTGACTCTACAGAAAGTTGGTGACATCTGTGCACTATGCGCCTCAGTATCTGACCCCACTGACCCCACTCTGTCATTATACATGGTCGACCACTTTGTGGCTGAGTTGCTGTCGTTCCCAATCACTTCCACTTATAATACCACTGACAGTTGACTGTGGAATATTTAGTAACAAGGACGTTTCATGACTGGACTTGTTGCACATGCGGCGTCCTGTCACGGTACCATGCTGGAATTCACTGAGCTCCTGAGAGCGACCCATTCTTTCACTAATGTCTGTAGGAGCAGTGTGCAGGTCTAGGTGCTTGGTTTTATACACGTGGCCATGGAAGTGATTGGAACACCTGAATTCAACGATTTAGATGGGTGAGTGAATAATTTTGGCAATATAGTGTATGTAATGTAATGTAATTCATTCATCTTTCACCAGATTTCAATGTAAATGTCCAATTTGGATGTAAAAGTCCAATTTTTATGGGCGAGAAAGCCAAGCCAAACCACGGTTCAGGCAGCAGATCCCTTCTATGTAAATGTTATTTTTTTTTACTAAATTTGACATCCTTGACATCCAAATAGGCAAATTTTCTCCTGACGTCCAGTAAGCTGTCAAAACTTTGACTGGCGTGTTTTGGTCACCCCTCTTTACAGGAGCCTTTTGCCTTGCCCATCTGTATCATTTATAATTGACATCAGCAGTTACCATACCCAGTTAATTACTGATATCATGAATATGTGATGGCCAGTTCACATGACAGTACTGACTGTGCATAGTTTGTAACAGTAACAAAGTGGAATGGCCCATCGGCAAAGCCTATTCAGGTAAGCAGGTTTTAACAATGAGTATGAGGACTAGATATGCTTGCAATATTATTGCTATTCAGTTGCCTTTGGGATCACAAGTTGTATCATATACAATGCATTAAAATGGTTAATACTCTGAAAACATTGATTCCTTTGTGTGAACTCAAATTATATGATTATTTTGTTGATATCAGTGGTTTCTTTGACCAGGCATTTCTTAGATAGTTTAATGAGGATACTAAACAATGAATTTAAACATTATAGTTCTTCGTGTAACAGGACAGAATGAGTCAGATGTGTGCATTGTAAAACTGAAGAGTCTTTACTCGTGTGAGGGAGTTCCAAAGTCGTCACAAAAAAGGCCAAGGTCAAACCCCAAATTATCCAAACCAGAAAAAAGTCCAAGGAATCCGGCAGAAAGCAGAGTCAAAAGAAACAGGTAAATGGTCAATAAACAGAAATCAAACCAGAATGCAAAATGAAACGCTCAGTAGTTCTTGTGACAGCAGCAAAACCTCACAAGAAGTCCAAAGTTAAAGTCTTATAAAGCTAACTAAAATATAACATGATACACCGGGCAAGTGAGAATGATCAGTAGTCAGGCTATGTGGATCTCAGATAGGTTGCGTGTTGTGGAGTCAGAGTCGTGTGATCATGCAATGGGCTCTGGGAACTGGAGTCCCTGCTGGAGGGATGCATGACATTTCGTAGCAGTGAAAAAATAAACGGATTAAGCTGTTTAAAAGACAAACAGTTATGCTATCTACTTTTTGTTGACATGTTGGTTAAAAGTACTACAGAAGCAATTTCTGCTACAAAGTAGGTATTTCTAATAAAGTGGCCAATGAATGTAAACAACACTGCATGAAACACTAAATAAGAGTGTACACATGTGGTACACTAGTGGTTCAGGACATTTACTTCTTGTATGCACATGTTTTAATGTGACAAACATATCCTGTAACATTTCCAAGCACTACACAATACTCCGTATATAAATGTTGCTTTAGTGCTGTTTAACATTTTCCTTACTGCTGCAGACCCTCTGCTTTGTCAGCCCATGTAACGTTCAGTGCTGAGGTCAGCAACAATCTTTAAACTGCAGACGACGTCTAATCTGGGGGGGGGGGGGTGGGGGGTTGGTTGTACATCAGCCTCACATTAGCATATAAACTTTGTTAATGACCTTGTCATCTTTGAACTTAATTAAAGTAGCCAGACGAAGTAGAATCCAAGCACATAGCACCTGAATTAAACATGCGCATACGTGACATGCCACAAGCCTGATACTGACTGCGAGCTGGTTCGCCCCCTGCTTCAGTGTTTAGCCAAAACTTTGAGAAACTTTGCAATTATCCTATCACTCTTAACACAATCTGAAGGACCAGAGGTGTGCAACAATGTAAGTAATCCCAAACTGTGGAATGATGACATTGATCGTGACGCACACTATCAATGACCCTTTCCAATGTCGTGTCATTTAAAAGCTCTCTCAGTCAGGCTCACTCTTAGATATTCGACCTGTCTTAGACAAATGGAAAACTGGAACAATTGCAATGGCTTTCTTCTTCCCTGAATTGTGCCCCCTGCTAATAACATCCATTAAAAGGCGTATAAAAGTATTCCCATTATTACCATTATTGGAATTGCTAATCTGTAATAATGGATTAAGAGGAATCAACCTTTTTCTTATTTAATACCAATAGGAATTAACATAAAGCTTCGGAGACTAGCACACAATGCTTTCTGCACGGTGCATTAAGGCTCCTTCCTCTGCGTATTCTTGGCAAGTCTTAATTTACAGGACTCAGGCAAAAGGGAGAAAATCAAATATGTTCCCATGTAATCAATTATTAAGGCAGAGCAAATGTGATTTAGTGCTCCTGAAGCGTCAGACACAGCCGAGGGGAGGCTGAAATTGCACCGAGCTGAAGCCGAGTGCCAAGCAGGGGTTTGAAATGGCAGGAGACCCAGCACACTGCACACCATATAACAACACTGCAATAGTTTGTGGTGCTTAATATTTACTGTTACATGTGTATTATATAGGCTTAAAGGGCCACATAATCTACTTTATTCTTAGTTTTTGTTCCCTGATGTGCACTTACAATACTTGTGTGGGATAATACAAAAAAGCAGTCGCAATTTATTTGTGCTTGATCATTTCCAATTGTATTGTATGCTATGGAAACACTTTTACTGTGTTAACATGTAAATGATTCTGATTGGCTTTCCTGTACTATGTAATCAATCATTATCCCCCCCATATTTTATGACTCTGCTACAGACTGTGGCAGGAGGGCCTTGCCTGGTCCTGCAGAGTTTAGATCCAGTCCTAATCTAACACACCTGATCCAGTAATGATGGCCTTTTGAGGGCGTCTGGATATTAGAGCCAGGTGTGTTTGATCTGAATTTTCCAGAGTGGTAGGTCTACAGGGCTGGTCCTAGGCACCCCTGATCTGTGGTATCAACACTCCTTATCACTTCAGTGTGAATGGCCAGGGTTTGATAGTAATAGAAACCTATAATGGTGTAAAGTAATCAGGATATTAAAGACGTTACTGTGGAAAAGGCAGTAATCAGATTACAGGTATAGTATAAAAAATAGGCTGATTACAAGGACGTCACACACATTCAGGCTCATCATCTTGTTATTTTGAATGGCAATATGTCACAGAAATTGTGTAGATCTGAACAGGTTTTTCATTTTGGGAAGGGGTCACAAGCAAGAACTCTGAAGAACAAGCCCCCTCACAAATTTACATATTTTACCCATAGAAATTGTTGTCTTTTTTTATTTTATTGCAAGAGCTAAGGGTGTGTCTTATAGCACTGCCTAGTTCAGTAGTCATGGTACTGCCAGGGAATCTGCCATTTTCTGGCCATTTTTCTAGAATTGGTCCATTGGGCTTCGTTTCCTGAACTTTCTCACAATGAACCTTAAACACCAGGGAGCATTAACTGTTCACTATGCTCCCTGACCAGGAATAAGTGTTTGGTCTAGCATGGCACTTTATCACAGTTTCTCATTCATTGTCAGTTATAAAAATGTTAGTAGATCTACTTAGCTATCCCACTTTGCATTTTGCTGCTGGTGGAAGAAAACCTATATCTACATTTTTTATGTTTTTCATTTTTTTTTTTTTACATAATTTGAAACTGCCTGTTAACCTTTACATTGTGTGTAAATTTCATGATGAATGGACCAAAGGAAAGTTACTTGGAAATATGTCTGGTTCCATTGTCTTACATTATGGGGGCCAGTCGTGGGCTGGAGGTTAGGGATCTGGCCCTGTGACCGGAAGGTTGCCGGTTCGATCCCCAGTGCCGACAGTTCATGACTGAGGTGTCCTTGAGCAAGACACCTAACCCCCAATTGCTCCCTGGGCGCCGTGGATAGGGCTGCCCACTGCTCCGGGCAAGTGTGCTCACTGCCCCCTAGTGTGTGTGTGTTCACTAGAGTGTATGTGGTGTTTCACTTCATGGATGGGTTAAATGCGTGGGTGGAATTTCCCCGGTTGTGGGATCAAAAAAAAAAAAAAAAGTATCACTTATAAGTAGGCTTTTTTTCTTCTCCAGTAAAATTACCATTTTGGAGATATGAGGTTTTCTTATGACAACAGTGATTTGTTCCTGATTTAAATTGACCTTTACTCTTTGATATTATGCTTTCTCATTAACTACTTATACCATCTACAAAATATCATGTCATGTCATAATATCAAATATCATTACTATAATAACAATAGAACATGCTGTTTTTCACAAGTATTGCACTTTATTAATTAATTTTATGAACGCTTGACATTAAAGTGGCTTGACCTGTTGACAGGCTAACTAGCCCCCTTCAGAAATGTTCAGATACAGACTTTAAGCTTTGATCAGATGTAATGTCTCTTTAGTCATAAGTTGACTGTATTTTAACAAACCTGCAATAAGCTGCTTCCAAGACAGCAAGGGGACACTGTTTTAAAGGGCTAAGCTAAACTACTGTAAGCAGAGTCGATAGTCATTCAGATTACAAATTAATTAAAAAGAAATAGAAAAAAAAATTGAAAATGTAAAAAAAATCCAAAACAACTGCTTTAGGACACTGAAGTTAAATGAATATATATGTGTGTCTAGTATATGGTCTATTTAAAGCAACTGCCCATTGATTTCTATTATAGTTCTATGCAAAAGTGTAGGTGCGCCAGTCAAATGCACAATGACTGTTTATTTGGTGAATTTATTTTATTAGGTGAATGAGGGGGGAAAAAAAACAAAAATATGGTTCTGTGTAAAAGTTATGGCACAGTTTTCAATTTCCAATATGTTCAACTCAGCAAATAAACAAACTGTGAACTAAAATTGGAAGAAAATGTTTAAGTTTATTCCCTGTATTAGATGTGTTAACTTACTTTTTCCTTAAAATCAATAAATCTTCATTTGACCAGGGGTGCTCAAATTTTTGCACATAATGTATACGTGTTGCAAACAGTACAAAAAAGAGGGAGCAGAGCACCGGTCAACTTCAGCGGTCAGTCTCTTTCCACAGAGAATGGAAAGCAAATCTCCCATGTCTGTATTATATCCTGACAGCACACGCTGACTACATTTTTTTTTTCAATTTATAAAGCCAATGTTATAATAAAGTAATTAATTGTCTTCATTAACCAAAGGCTAATGAGATACTAATATAAGCACTCAGCAACAGCAGCAGTAATAGAAGTAGGTGGAACTCTATATTAAGCTAAGCTGCACAAATAAGATGTATCTGAGTGAGATTACAATGCTCAAAACATTAGACTCTTGTTAAAGAAAAACTGTTACATTTACAGTTCCTAATTAGACCTGATATGAAAAATCATAAGGATGAACGCATCGTGTAAACATGCGTGGAGTTTATTTAGGTTATTATTATATTTTATCACTGATGATGATCAGTGATGTTGAGTGTGCAGTAACAAACATCTTGATTATGTTTGTGCAGTGTGTGTTTTGTGCAGTGGGTTTGGTTAATATTTACTGAGCATCAGTAGAGCAGATCGTCTGCTCTCTACAAGACATGCAATTACATTCAGGAATTGCTAGAGTGAGAATAACAGTGTGACTGTGTACGTTTGTATGTGTGTGTGTGAGTGTAGGTGTGATTCTTCTTTTGGGGTGATTATTATTCATTATAGGAAACACCCACTGTGTCCATCATAACACTATCAAGAACAAAAAATACTATCAAGAATAAATAAATATGTAAGTAGGTCAGAAAGTGGTGAAGGAGAGGAGAGACTGTGTATGTATATGAGTGAGTTCTTATAAAACATCTCACTTCTAATAAGGTCTGTAATAATGTTTCGACATAAATACTTTGCAGAATTGTTTTATTATAGGTGTGTCATAATTGGCCCCTCCAATTTATCCATGTGCTTGTGTTTTGGTCTTCCATGTGCTTTTGTTTACATGTCAATGTGCTTTCGTTTATTTTCGCAGGCTGGCCCCCTTGTTTTCAGACTCTGCCCCGATTGTTTCCACCTGTGTCCTGTTATCCCTTGTTATCCCTGTTATATTTAAGCCCTGTGTTTTTCCTAGTTGTTTGTTGGTCTTTGTATTTTATATACTATTTGTGCTGATGTTATTCTTTTGTAGTGTTTGGTATTGTTTGTTGTTTGTTTACCCTGTGTTCAGTTTCATCATGTCTTTTCCCCTTTCCATCCGTGTTGGTTCTATGACTTTGGAATGTTCTGACCCTGAATCTGGATTTGCCCCGAATAAATCTCGCTTGCCTTCTCTTCAATGCTCGCCAACATTACAAGGTGGTTATTTTATTCCTTTGACATAATTTGAAAATACCTGTTGTTCTTTATGTTGTGTAACAACAAAGCAAGAGATAAATCTACTGGCCACTGAAATCTTGCTTTAGTTCAAGTTTAAGGTCTACATGAAAATGTACAGAAAGACATAAAAAACAATTGTTGTTTTGTTTTTTTTTCCTCTTGAAAACAGGGCTGGATTGGGGACTAAACTCAGCCCTGGCCTTTTGTCTAGACAGCCCACTACAACCACAGTGACCTCCCCTGACCACCAGCCCCAAAACCACGACCAATTTTTTCCAAAACCAATAAACAGAGTGCATCCCTTAAAAATACACAAGTGTAAACATGTCAAAGATTCTCTAGCTTGGCTGAGAACTATAGTGGCTGCTAGTTAGCGAGGTAGTCAGTGTGTGATAGTACCTTAACATCAAGCTAGCCATCCACAGCCTTAGTGTACAAGGAGATGAAATGAACTGGTTAACTCAGCTCTTTTGCACTTTTGCCTTTTGGTTTCTTGCTTTGATATCCAAACAAATCATGCACTTTCATTCCTTTATTACTATGTGCCTTGTTTAGGTAACGTTTTGTTTTTTAATCATGCACCTCCCACCCTATTCCACATTTTGGGTGTTTGTCTCCATCACTCTCTAGCTGGCCTTCACAGTTTAACTCTCCCAGTTGTTTTAGCTATGTTTTGGGGGAGGTGCCACTTGTGTCACTGGCCAATGGCACACTGCGAATGCAGTGGCCCCAACATGCTGCTTGTCCAGCTCAGTCTGCTTAAAACAACTATGCATTTCCCTCCTTACCAACCTCTCAGCAGCCCACACATATTGTAGCCCAGTGGGAGGTGTCCTGGTCCTCCTGATGACCAGTTCATCCCTGACTGGAAAGGTACCTGAAAAGTGTTCTGCTCTATTAATAAAAGAGAAAAGTACAAATATTTTAAAATAACACTTAAGTGCAATACTTTTACTCAAGTGTTTTCTACCCATGCTAATCAGAAACTCATATTACTGTGTGGCATTGAATCATGCCTAGGTTAGCAGTTAGCTTTAACATAACATGATCAGTTACCTTTACCAAGTTATTGAAATACAACCACAATCATCTCTCTTTTGTACGCTAAAACTGCAGCAGCCTCCCCCGTACTTTTGTCAATGATGTTGTAGTACATCATCCAGGACTTAACAGTACACACTGATCTGGTTTCATTTTCCATTGTGAACACACTGCTTGCACTAAAAGTAGCCAGTACAGTATAGCACACGAATTGAGACACCAGGGTACCGTTATCTGATATTAAACAATGAACTGTTCATGACTTATTTCACCAGTGGATGTGGTCGTGTTACTCATTTCACCACTAGTTTGGTATGAAAGAGACTGGGGAAGCTTGACTGAATCCTTCTGAGTGCAATTCATAATAAGGAGTCACATGTTAGATGAGGGATTTTATGTGGAATGTTCAATCAAGCTTCGTAAATTCATGATTCAAGCGTTTGCTCATTTGGAAGCGTGCAGAAGCACAAAAATGAAAATGTGAAAAGTGATGGTTATGAGCGAGAGGACAGAAAACATTCATTACTTTGATAGAAGCATAATTAGGTGACAGAAAGCATTTGAAACGATTAGCAAACTGGTGAAATGCAGAGAGCTGACATTCCTTCTTCTCACCAGTCTGAGCAACAGCCTGGCCTAGCAGCTGGCACGATCTGGACTGACAGGAGAGAAAGAGAGAGAGAAGCTCATAGACTAGTAGGTACACATGTTTGTTCTGTCAATATTGCAGGAGAGTGAGAGGCGGCCTGCATTTCTGATTGAGAACATGCAGAGGCTACATTATGACATCCGATAGAAATGTATTCCTCAGTAGGAGGAATAATTGAAAGTGGTTAAAAAACAGGATGGCCTCTTGGCTATCTGTAAATTTTAGTGTTGTGTACATGTGGTAGTGCTTATTAGTCAAAAGGAAAAGCATGTGTTTGAATGTACTGATGTCTGCCAAACAAGAATTTTGCTTTCCTTCTCCCTTTTTCCGTATGGAAATGTGTACTTGCCACTGCAGGGGGTAATTCTGATGAGCAGTGGTGGGATGAACAGATTTATGCTACGGACAGATTGGTTCTGCTTTCATACCCTGCTCCTCTGAAATGATTTCTCCTCTTGGCATCAAAAAGTCCTGCTCTGAAATGGATTGAAATTTGATCATAGCCTATTAAACAGCATCAATCAGGCCTTCAAACAGGCAGGCTCACGCTTGCCCTTGTGTACCCGTGCACACATCTATACACATATACACACGCACGCGGAGCAAAATTAATGCTCACGTAAAGGCTGTGCAGTTGACAGGAAAATCAAAGATCCTTGAAGAACAGGTTATCAGTGTAGTCACTCTCCAGAAAACAAAACATCATCTCTTCCATCATGTGGAGACATGAAGCCCTTGTTTATTGCCTTCCTGGCCTAGGGGCTGTCCAGAAAGGAAATAAAGTTCACTGAGCGATATTAGGATTGACCCATTTCTCTAAACAGACTGGACCGACTTGGGGCATGGCCAGTGATCGACAGCCAGGAAGTGTTAGTAAGTGGTTCCTACCGAGGTGTGGAGAGATAGAGTGAACAATCAGTAATTTATACCTGTGAGATGTAACACTGTGGTCTGTGAAAATAGGCTAGAGAGCCAATTGAAACAAGAAGCACAACCACCAAAAAGTAGGATACAATACAAAGCTTCTCTGCTATGGTTGCTCAGTTCAATTTAGCTTATTCATCAAAGTTGAATATAGAATCTGACCGTAAAAAAGAGGACTTGCAAATTTCACAGACAATTCTGTTATTCATTAAAAGAGCCATTAAACACTTTTAACATGGAAGAAGTCATAAACCCCAATCTGGGTAAGAATCTGCAATGTTTGTAGTCTGCTAAATAATATTTATAGAGCAAATGACCTTTTATAACTTGCCAAACTCCAAGGTCCCTCAGTAATAATAATCTGACATCACAGTAATGTAACTGGATACTAGAAATGACATTCACAGTAATATAAATGGCGCCTCCATTTTTTTTTTCATTTTTGTGACCTGAAAACAAGGCTAACAGCTAAACTGGAGCTTGACTCAATTCTTTAATCCTCCAATTCACGATGAGGCTACTGAAATCCACTTAGATGATGGCCCAATTACAGGGAGAAGGAAAATGGAAGTATAGGCATAAGGCAATGCGCTTTGTCTTGTTGACGTTTGATGAGTTGAAGGAACCCACTTTTCTAGCCTAACACTAGTCTACATGCCATTTAGGAGCACAATGCTGTTGTTCGGAAACGTGGTGCACAATGTTGACGTAAATGTTTGTGCGATGACATTTCAATCTGGCCTATTTGGGTTCACTTGGGAAATTACACAGATCTTTTACCCTGTATAAAATGGCCAGTCAGACTGCACCCAAATCACATTACCGGACTTCCTTTGGTAAAACGAACCTAGCTTGAATAGGGCTTATGTTAGCTTCAGTCACCTTTCATTGGTTAATGCTGGTTATCAAAATCCCTATTCACGCTGGATTAGTTTTACCTAGAGAGGTGCTGTAATTTGTGTGATTTCCAATTGAATTCAGTAAGAATCTGAAGTTTTTACAAGTCTGATAAATAATAATTTTGAAAACAAATTTAGTTTTAGTTTGGTTAAACGATGTCATCTGTATTTTGGCAAACGTGAGACGAGGTAAACCCCTTAAATGGCCAAGTAACATTACACACTTCTATTACCTAAGAATATAGGAGTTAACCACTAAAATGGAACTCTTGGCACATTTCCTTTATCTTCAAGTTCAAAACAGGACTACTCTAATCTAAAACATTTTGGTGATGGGCTAAATATCCAAGCGTATCTTGCACAGGGTAGAACCAATTCTGAACCAAGTTTATCTTGTACAAATGAGCCAGTCAAACATTACCATTCTTACATCTTGTCATATCACTGGTGTTAGCTTTGGCCTAATTGTAAATTATGATTCTTACATGAAGAACCCTTATGGGGAAGACATTGGCAGTCTCACACAATGCATAACAGAACATGCATAACAAACTTTTATGTGGAAAACAGCATTCTCACCAAAACTGTTTGTTGTTTCCCCAAAAACAAACCTTGGTTTAACCCTGATATAAAGGGTCTCCTGAAGGAGAAAAAGAGGGCCTTCAGATCAGGTGGCAAGGAAGAACTGTGAGCTGTACAGAGGAAACTGAGAAGGAAAATCAAACACTTACTGCTATTGCAACCCCCCTCTTCTGGTCTCTCAGGGCACTGCCCTGCCCCCTCTCCCTCAATTGCCCTTCTATTCAGAACTCTCACCTCACAGCCACCCATCACTGATCTCTCTGCTGTCAGCTCAACTCCCCTACCAGCAACCAGCAACCAGCAACCAGCACCCCCGTTCCAATCTTACAACAGCCCAGGTGAGAAAGAAGCTCAGAAAGATCAAAGTCAGGAAAGCTGCGGGTCCGGATGTCATCAACGCCAGGCTCCCTAAGTCCTGCGCATATCACCTGTGTGGGATAGTTGAACACATGTTCAACATGAGCCTAAAGCTTGGGAAGGTACCACAACTGTGGAAAACAGTTGGTACCACTTGTGTGGTACCGGTGCCGAAGACGCAGCAACCAAAGGACCTCAGTAGCTACAAGCCAGTGTCACTGACGTCACATCTGATGAAGAAGCTGGAGAGGCTGTTCCTTGTATATCTCATCTGGTTAGCTCATCTATGGACCCACTCCAGTTTGCTTATCAACCTGGCATTGGAGTGGATAACATGGTCCTCTACCTACTACATAGAGCTCTTACTCACCTATAGAAGCCTGGGAGCACTGTAAGAATCATGTTCTTTGATTTCTCCATACAGCCTAAGCCCCTGAGGGACAAGCTGGAGAACACAGGGGTGAATCACCACCTATCAAACTGGATTCTGGACTATTTCACAAACCAACCACAGTATGTGAGGGCACAGGGCAGTGTGTCTGACATGGTGTTAAGCAGCACAGGGGCCCCACAGGGTACAGTCCTGGCACCATTCCTCTTTACCCTGTACACTGCATACAGCTATATACAGCTCACCAAACTGCCATCTACAGAAGTTCTCTGATGACTCAGCAATCAATGGACTCATTACAGACAAGAACGACAGAAAATACAGAGAACTGTGGAAATACAAGTGCCTTTTATAGGAAAGGCCAGAGCAGACTCTACCTGCTCAGAAGACTGAGGTCATTTGGAGTGCATGGGGCACTCCTGAGGACCTTTGTAGGCGCCAGATTTCTACTTTATATTTTTGGAGTTAATATTAAGTTTATGTTTGAATAATAATTTTTGGATGTTTATAATTTGTATAATTGATCCAGATTAATAATTTAAACATTTGTGTTATGTTTGTTAAGGTTATAATTTAAGGTAATAGTTTCTAATGTTGTAAAACAAAGCTAAAATGGGTGCCTGCCACTTTAAGCATGTAAGTGCAGGTTGCAGCATGGGAACCTGTGTGATCGGGATGAGAGAAGGAACATGGGCTTAAGGAGGTGGAGTCGCACGGTTTTCTGACCGTGTACACGAGTCTGTATTGGATTATTGAGTTTTGGAATGTTTTGCAACAAGTAAAATAAATTTTTTAAACGCAATTAAAAGGGAAGACATCTCTTTTTTCTTTTTTGGACATCAGAACACGCGTCAGCCATAGACTCCTTTTTTATACTTGGTTTATTGGAAATGCTCCTACAACTTTAGTCAGAAAACCTCTTGCTCCGTGTAAAAAGGAAATATTGAAAAGGATACGAGGCTTGTGGAAACGATTGGACTGGCTGGAAGAATCACGTTAGCATGGAATATCCTGCATAAGGTGGTTTGAGGGTAATTGCCCACTTGGAATCACGGTAAGCAGTGAAAATTTTGCTTGGCTAATTGTTTACATTTGCCATAATGGACAAGGGTGATGAACTAGCTTGTGAAAAAAGGCAACCGAAAATGACAGAAAAGGCTGTCGAGGAAAAACTGCACAGGCTAACTCAATCTAGGAAGGCAAAGCTAGGCCAGCTAACTAGCCAAGCTAATCAGCTCGAAAGGCTAATGGAAGATGATGCTAACTTGAACACAGTTAAACAGAAATTACGTTTGGATTATCAAGACCTGTATGGAGAATTGCGTAAGATAAATGATAACTTCAAACAGTTAATGCACGAGGAAGAATTTGAGATGGATCAAAGTTTTTGGTATGAACCCAATGCAAGCCGTATCTGTGGGTTTATGCAACATGTGGAGATGTGGATTAAAGCAGCCAAGGAGCTCGCAGAACAGGCTAGACAGTATGATGCAGACATCCAGCCTTCTGACAGCGTATCCGTGGTGTCTGCTGCTTTAAGCAACAAGAGCAAACGGCATGGGTCAGTTGTGGGGAGCAAGGTGTCCACTGCTTCCTCAGCACACCTCAAAGCTGAAATGGAGAGAGCCGCATTGCTAGCACAAGCTACAGCTCTCAAGCAAAAACAAGATCTAGAGCGGCAGGAAGCTGAATTGAAAGCAAAAAGAGAACAGCTAGATCTGCAAACTGCTATTGCTGCCTCTGATGCTAAATTAAGAGTTTTAGAACTTTTTGAAAATGAGCGCTCGTCACAAGTGAGCCCTGTCCACACAATGACTATTGATTCTGGATTCATCCGACTGCCTGTAAGTCAAACACCAGGCACTAATACAGAAAATGGACATGGGGAGTTTGTGCCTTTTCAAACTACTCATGCACAACAGTCTAGAGTGAATTTTGCAGCAGGTGATCACACAGTTGAAACACTATGCAGTGTCATGACAAGACAGAACAATATAACAGAGCTGATGGTAAAGCAGCAGAAAATGATGACGTTGCCACCTTTAGACATCCCTACCTTCAGTGGTGATCCTCTAGATTACAACACATTTGTCAGTGCCTTTGAGCATGGAGTAGAATCCCGCACTAAAAGCCCTAAGGATCGTCTCTATTTCCTAGAGCAGTTCACTAGTGGACAGCCTAAGGAGCTAATAAAGAGTTGCCTTCATATGAAGCCAGATGCAGGCTACCACAGAGCCAGACAGCTGCTCAAAGAGCATTTTGGAAATGACTACAAAATTGCAGTTGCCTACATGAACAAGGTCTTGAGCTGGACACCTATCAAGCCAGAGGATGCAGAAGCTTTAAATGCATTCTCACTCTTTCTGACAGCTTGTTCTAACACCATGGCTGAAGTGAGTTACATGGAGGAGCTTAACAATGTTGCAAACTTGAGTTGTGTGTGGTATGCAAGAGCAAAGCGACAGAAGAGTCAAGTTTAAGGATTTGGTGGAGTTCATTAATAAACAAGCCAGAATTGCACTTCATCCAGTATTTGGTGACTTAAGGGACATCACAACTGTTAAAGCATCCACAATTAAACAAAACAACAACAAGGATCAGAAAAGGGTCATAATGAAGAAGTCATTCATCACAAGTGCCACACAGTTGGACAAACAGGAGAAAGACACAAAGCCAATAGAAGGAACAAGTTCTGTCAAATTAAACACACAGACGTGTCTGTTCTGCAATGGTGAGCACTTCATAGATGTGTGTGGTAAGCTTAAAGGGAAGCTGCACAACGAAAAGCTGGAATTCTTGAAAGGCAAAGGACTGTGCTTCAGTTGCTTGAAGCAAGGGCACATGAGTAAATTTTGTAAAGCGAAAGTGAGCTGTCAGGTGTGCTCTCTAACTCATCATACACTGCTGCATATTAAAAAAAGGGACACAATTGCTGATTCAGAAAAGAAGACTAAAAATAGCGACGGTCAAACAGTTTTCAGTGCCTTTGTTTCTGCAGTCTGAGAGCTGTGGGCCAACTGGGGCCGGTGAAGACAACTGCACACTTGCAATAGTGCCCGTCCAGGTCAAAGCCAAGAAGGGAAGCGTAGTGGTGCAGACATATGCCTTCTTAGACCCAGGAAGCTCTGCCACATTCTGCACAGAAGCATTAATGGACAAATTGAAGCTCAGTGGAAGGAAAACCGACATACTACTGAGAACCATGAATGAAGAGAAACCTGCCTGTACTTATGTGGTGGCAGGCTTGGAGGTCAGTAGTTTTTCTGGTGATGAGTACATTGATCTTCCAGAAGTTTTCACACAAAGAGTGATACCTGTAGGAAAAGAAAACATACCAAAACAGAAAGATCTGGAAAGGTGGCCTTACCTTAACAAAATTAATCTGCCTCAATTTGAGTCTGACATTGGATTGCTTATTGGAGCAAACGTACCAAAGGCTATGGAGCCATGGAAGGTGGTGAGCAGTGTTGGTAATGGACCTTACGTTGTGAGAACCAAGCTAGGTTGGACTGTGAATGGACCTTTGAGAGAAACCTGCTATCATGGAGATAAGAAGAACCCAGCTGAGGCCATGGTAAATCGCATCTCGGTGAGCAGTTTAGAGAACCTGTGGCTTCAACAGTTCAAGGTGGATTTTCCAGAGGGAGGAAAATATGATGAAGTGGAGATGTCAAGAGAGGACCATCAGTTCATGGATATGGTTATGGAATCCGCAAAACTGACCGATGGCCACTACACTATATGTCTACCTCTGAAGAACAGATTGGTCAACATGCCAAATAATCGCCCAATTGCAGAGCAGCGAGCACTTAGCTTAAGGCGTAAACTGCTCAGAAAGGACTGCTTCCGACGAGAGTACACAGACTTCATGGAGGACCTTATTAAGAAGGGATATGCAGTGCAATTGTCGAATGACGAACTGACACACAAGGAAGGGAAGGTGTGGTACAAACCACACCATGCTGTATATCACCCTGTGAAGCAGAAATTAAGAGTTGTGTTCGACTGTGCAGCATCCTATCAGGGCACATCCCTGAATGATCAACTTCTCCAGGGTCCGGACTTAACCAGCAGTTTGACCGGCGTGGTTATCCGGTTCAGACAAGAACCCGTCGCAATTATGGCAGACGTGGAAGCACTGTTCCACCAGGTTAAGGTGCCTGATGATGACTCTGACTTACTCAGGTTTCTCTGGTGGACAGGTGGTGACTGCAGTCAAGCACTGACCGAGCACAAGATGACTGTGCATTTGTTTGGGGCCACGTCCTCACCCAGTTGTGCCAGTTTCGCTTTGAGGAAGTGTGCTGAAGATCAAAGTGGACAATTCAGAGATGATGTTGTTCAAACAGTCTTGCAGAATTTTTACGTGGATGACTGTCTCAAGTCTGTTGCTACTGAGGAGGCAGCTATATCAATGTGTCAGGATCTCACAAAAATCTGTGCCAATGGAGGCTTCCGTCTCAACAAGTGGGTGAGCAACCGACGGAAGGTTCTCGACTCTATCCCAAGGTCTGAACTGGCAGCTGAAATGAAAACCTTGGACTTAGATCATGACAAACTTCCATTGGAAAGGGCCCTTGGTCTCAATTGGTGTGTTGAGTCAGACACATTCAAGTTTAAAATCACTATCAGAGATCGCCCATTCACAAGAAGAGGCCTTCTTTCTGTCATTGGGTCAGTTTATGATCCATTAGGCATTTTGGCACCTGTGGTTTTGCCAGCGAAGGCTATCCTGCAGGAATTGTGCAGACTGAAGATTGGATGGGATGACGACTTACCTGAGAACATGAAGAAGCGATGGTCCAGCTGGTTAACGAGCCTTCCTGCTTTGGAACATTTCTCAGTAGCGAGATGCTTCAAGCCAAAGGAGTTTGGAAATTGTGTATTTGCGCAATTACATCATTTTGCAGATGCAAGCGAGGATGCCTACGGATCGGTCAGTTACCTTCTCTTGCGTAACGAAAGCAACGAGACACAATGTGCATTCATGATGGGCAAGTCCAGAGTGGCGCCTCTCAGGCCTCCTACCATACCCCGTCTGGAATTGACTGCGGCTACAGTAGCAGTTAAGATGGATGGTATCCTGAGAAGAGAGCTACAACTGAACCTTGCAGAATCAATTTTTTGGACGGACAGTACAGTGGTGCTCAAGTACCTCCAGAATGAGACCACGCGTTTCCGTACATTTGTGGCAAACAGAGTTTCCGCTATCCTGAAAGGCTCTCATATGGATCAGTGGAGACATGTCAGCACAGACAAAAATCCAGCTGATTGTGCCTCAAGAGGGCAACGAGTGGATGAATTTATGAGGAACATGACTTGGGTGTTTGGGCCAGATTTTCTTTGCGGTCCAGTTGAGTGTTGGCCCAATACTCGATTGAATCATGCAGAAATAACTTTGGATGATCCAGAGATCAAAAGAGTCACAGTAAACAGGATAGAAGTGGAAGAGAATCATGATCCTTTTGAGAAGCTGATAAACTACTTCTCATCGTGGATGAAGTTGAAACGAACAGTGGCATGGTTCACAAAGCTTAAAGTTTTACTTTGGATTCTCTGTCGAAAAAGTAAAGAGCTGTATGGAACCAATGCGGAGGACAGCATAGACAGTGGTCGACAGTTGGTTCAAAGTCAGGTTGACAGTTTCAAGGCAAGTTTTAAGTAAAACAGATTTCAGTAAAAAACTTGGATCAAGCAGAACTTGACATAATCAGGTTTTGTCAGAAAGGGAAATTTTCAGAAGAGATTTCAGCTCTGTGCAAGGGACAAAGTGTGAAGCGTGGTAGCCGTTTGTACAAGCTGAACCCGATATTACAGGATGATCTGTTGCGAGTTGGTGGGAGGCCGAGTTGGGCAGCTATGCCAGAAATCGCTAAGCAGCCTATCATCTTGGCTAGAGACTTCCACGTTGCTGATCTAGTCCTCCAACAGATACACGAAGAGACTGGGCATGGAGGGCGCAATCACATGCTCTCTGAATTGCGGCAGAAGTTTTGGATCCCAAGCGCCAATGCAGCCATCAGAAAGGTCATTGCGAGGTGTGTGACATGTCGTGTGGGAAGGTTGGGAAACAACTAATGGCTGATCTTCCACAGGATCGAGTGTTACCAGAGGATCCACCCTTCACCCGAGGTGGTGTGGACTATTTTGGCCCATTTGAGGTGAGACGTGGAAGAACCATTTTAAAGAGATATGGAGTAATATTCACGTGTCTAGCGGTTCGTGCAGTGCACATCGAGCTGGCTTCTTCATTAGACACAGATTCATGCATAAACAATCCGGCGTTTCATAGCACGGAGAGAACAAGTGAAGGAGATTCGCACGGATAATGGGACGAATTTCGTTGCTGCCAATCGTGAGCTAAAGGCAGCCATTGCAGATTGGAACACCTCACCGTTTCAGCATCTGTTCCAACAACATGGAATTAAGTGGACATTCAACCCTCCCACTGCTTCACATCATGGTGGAGCATGGGAGAGATTGATCAGATCAGTAAGAAAGGTACTGAATTCTACTGTGAGAGAACAGATTCTGGATGAAGAATGTCTTCATACAGTCTTATGTGAGGCAGAGTCGATCATCAACAGCCGACCAATCACTAAGGCGTCCAGTGACCCAAACGACTTGGAGGCTCTGACACCTAATCATCTCCTGTTGTTGAAAACAAAGCCCTCACTGCCTCCAGGATTGTTTGAACAGAATGATCTTTATTCACGATGCAGATGGAAACAGGTCCAATATATGTCCAATTTGTTTTGGAAGAGATGGATTAAAGAATACCTTCCTCAACTCCAGGAACGTCAGCGATGGGCCACAGCATCAAGAAACTTTGCAGAAGGAGATGTTGTTCTTCTTGTCGACGATTGTGCTCCAAGAAACTCATAGATTATGGGAAAGATCATTGAAGCAGTTCCAGACAAGAAGGGTCTTGTCCGAAGAGTCCGAATAAAGACAAAGACTAATGTCTTGGAGAGACCCATTACGAAGATTTGTCTGCTTGTAGAATCTGAATGGGCAAGTGGTAAAGACTGAGCCCCTACGACGAGCCACGTGCTATTAACCTCTGGCAAGAAGAAAGTCAATACATTCTTAGAACAATTAGGGGCCGGTAATGTAGGCGCCAGATTTCTACTTTATATTTTTGGAGTTAATATTAAGTTTATGTTTGAATAATAATTTTTGGATGTTTATAATTTGTATAATTGATCCAGATTAATAATTTAAAAATTTGTGTTATGTTTGTTAAGGTTATAATTTAAGGTAATAGTTTCTAATGTTGTAAAACAAAGCTAAAATGGGTGCCTGCCACTTTAAGCATGTAAGTGCAGGTTGCAGCATGGGAACCTGTGTGATCGGGATGAGAGAAGGAACATGGGCTTAAGGAGGTGGAGTCGCACGGTTTTCTGACCGTGTACACGAGTCTGTATTGGATTATTGAGTTTTGGAATGTTTTGCAACAAGTAAAATAAATTTTTTAAACGCAATTAAAAGGGAAGACATCTCTTTTTTCTTTTTTGGACATCAGAACACGCGTCAGCCATAGACTCCTTTTTTATACTTGGTTTATTGGAAATGCTCCTACAACTTTAGTCAGAAAACCTCTTGCTCCGTGTAAAAAGGAAATATTGAAAAGGATACGAGGCTTGTGGAAACGATTGGACTGGCTGGAAGAATCACGTTAGCATGGAATATCCTGCATAAGGTGGTTTGAGGGTAATTGCCCACTTGGAATCACGGTAAGCAGTGAAAATTTTGCTTGGCTAATTGTTTACATTTGCCATAATGGACAAGGGTGATGAACTAGCTTGTGAAAAAAGGCAACCGAAAATGACAGAAAAGGCTGTCGAGGAAAAACTGCACAGGCTAACTCAATCTAGGAAGGCAAAGCTAGGCCAGCTAACTAGCCAAGCTAATCAGCTCGAAAGGCTAATGGAAGATGATGCTAACTTGAACACAGTTAAACAGAAATTACGTTTGGATTATCAAGACCTGTATGGAGAATTGCGTAAGATAAATGATAACTTGAAACAGTTAATGCACGAGGAAGAATTTGAGATGGATCAAAGTTTTTGGTATGAACCCAATGCAAGCCGTATCTGTGGGTTTATGCAACATGTGGAGATGTGGATTAAAGCAGCCAAGGAGCTCGCAGAACAGGCTAGACAGTATGATGCAGACATCCAGCCTTCTGACAGCGTATCCGTGGTGTCTGCTGCTTTAAGCAACAAGAGCAAACGGCATGGGTCAGTTGTGGGGAGCAAGGTGTCCACTGCTTCCTCAGCACACCTCAAAGCTGAAATGGAGAGAGCCGCATTGCTAGCACAAGCTACAGCTCTCAAGCAAAAACAAGATCTAGAGCGGCAGGAAGCTGAATTGAAAGCAAAAAGAGAACAGCTAGATCTGCAAACTGCTATTGCTGCCTCTGATGCTAAATTAAGAGTTTTAGAAGTTTTTGAAAATGAGCGCTCGTCACAAGTGAGCCCTGTCCACACAATGACTATTGATTCTGGATTCATCCGACTGCCTGTAAGTCAAACACCAGGCAATAATACAGAAAATGGACATGGGGAGTTTGTGCCTTTTCAAACTACTCATGCACAACAGTCTAGAGTGAATTTTGCAGCAGGTGATCACACAGTTGAAACACTATGCAGTGTCATGACAAGACAGAACAATATAACAGAGCTGATGGTAAAGCAGCAGAAAATGATGACGTTGCCACCTTTAGACATCCCTACCTTCAGTGGTGATCCTCTAGATTACAACACATTTGTCAGTGCCTTTGAGCATGGAGTAGAATCCCGCACTAAAAGCCCTAAGGATCGTCTCTATTTCCTAGAGCAGTTCACTAGTGGACAGCCTAAGGAGCTAATAAAGAGTTGCCTTCATATGAAGCCAGATGCAGGCTACCACAGAGCCAGACAGCTGCTCAAAGAGCATTTTGGAAATGACTACAAAATTGCAGTTGCCTACATGAACAAGGTCTTGAGCTGGACACCTATCAAGCCAGAGGATGCAGAAGCTTTAAATGCATTCTCATTCTTTCTGACAGCTTGTTCTAACACCATGGCTGAAGTGAGTTACATGGAGGAGCTTAACAATGTTGCAAACTTGAAAGCCATCATAGCAAAGCTTCCATACAAGTTACGTGAAAGGTGGAGAAGTGTTGTGTGTGGTATGCAAGAGCAAAGCGACAGAAGAGTCAAGTTTAAGGATTTGGTGGAGTTCATTAATAAACAAGCCAGAATTGCACTTCATCCAGTATTTGGTGACTTAAGGGACATCACAACTGTTAAAGCATCCACAATTAAACAAAACAACAACAAGGATCAGAAAAGGGTCATAATGAAGAAGTCATTCATCACAAGTGCCACACAGTTGGACAAACAGGAGAAAGACACAAAGCCAATAGAAGGAACAAGTTCTGTCAAATTAAACACACAGACGTGTCTGTTCTGCAATGGTGAGCACTTCATAGATGTGTGTGGTAAGCTTAAAGGGAAGCTGCACAACGAAAAGCTGGAATTCTTGAAAGGCAAAGGACTGTGCTTCAGTTGCTTGAAGCAAGGGCACATGAGTAAATTTTGTAAAGCGAAAGTGAGCTGTCAGGTGTGCTCTCTAACTCATCATACACTGCTGCATATTAAAAAAAGGGACACAATTGCTGATTCAGAAAAGAAGACTAAAAATAGCGACGGTCAAACAGTTTTCAGTGCCTTTGTTTCTGCAGTCTGAGAGCTGTGGGCCAACTGGGGCCGGTGAAGACAACTGCACACTTGCAATAGTGCCCGTCCAGGTCAAAGCCAAGAAGGGAAGCGTAGTGGTGCAGACATATGCCTTCTTAGACCCAGGAAGCTCTGCCACATTCTGCACAGAAGCATTAATGGACAAATTGAAGCTCAGTGGAAGGAAAACCGACATACTACTGAGAACCATGAATGAAGAGAAACCTGCCTGTACTTATGTGGTGGCAGGCTTGGAGGTCAGTAGTTTTTCTGGTGATGAGTACATTGATCTTCCAGAAGTTTTCACACAAAGAGTGATATCTGTAGGAAAAGAAAACATACCAAAACAGAAAGATCTGGAAAGGTGGCCTTACCTTAACAAAATTAATCTGCCTCAATTTGAGTCTGACATTGGATTGCTTATTGGAGCAAACGTACCAAAGGCTATGGAGCCATGGAAGGTGGTGAGCAGTGTTGGTAATGGACCTTACGTTGTGAGAACCAAGCTAGGTTGGACTGTGAATGGACCTTTGAGAGAAACCTGCTATCATGGAGATAAGAAGAACCCAGCTGAGGCCATGGTAAATCGCATCTCGGTGAGCAGTTTAGAGAACCTGTGGCTTCAACAGTTCAAGGTGGATTTTCCAGAGGGAGGAAAATATGATGAAGTGGAGATGTCAAGAGAGGACCATCAGTTCATGGATATGGTTATGGAATCCGCAAAACTGACCGATGGCCACTACACTATATGTCTACCTCTGAAGAACAGATTGGTCAACATGCCAAATAATCGCCCAATTGCAGAGCAGCGAGCACTTAGCTTAAGGCGTAAACTGCTCAGAAAGGACTGCTTCCGACGAGAGTACACAGACTTCATGGAGGACCTTATTAAGAAGGGATATGCAGTGCAATTGTCGAATGACGAACTGACACACAAGGAAGGGAAGGTGTGGTACAAACCACACCATGCTGTATATCACCCTGTGAAGCAGAAATTAAGAGTTGTGTTCGACTGTGCAGCATCCTATCAGGGCACATCCCTGAATGATCAACTTCTCCAGGGTCCGGACTTAACCAGCAGTTTGACCGGCGTGGTTATCCGGTTCAGACAAGAACCCGTCGCAATTATGGCAGACGTGGAAGCACTGTTCCACCAGGTTAAGGTGCCTGATGATGACTCTGACTTACTCAGGTTTCTCTGGTGGACAGGTGGTGACTGCAGTCAAGCACTGACCGAGCACAAGATGACTGTGCATTTGTTTGGGGCCACGTCCTCACCCAGTTGTGCCAGTTTCGCTTTGAGGAAGTGTGCTGAAGATCAAAGTGGACAATTCAGAGATGATGTTGTTCAAACAGTCTTGCAGAATTTTTACGTGGATGACTGTCTCAAGTCTGTTGCTACTGAGGAGGCAGCTATATCAATGTGTCAGGATCTCACAAAAATCTGTGCCAATGGAGGCTTCCGTCTCAACAAGTGGGTGAGCAACCGACGGAAGGTTCTCGACTCTATCCCAAGGTCTGAACTGGCAGCTGAAATGAAAACCTTGGACTTAGATCATGACAAACTTCCATTGGAAAGGGCCCTTGGTCTCAATTGGTGTGTTGAGTCAGACACATTCAAGTTTAAAATCACTATCAGAGATCGCCCATTCACAAGAAGAGGCCTTCTTTCTGTCATTGGGTCAGTTTATGATCCATTAGGCATTTTGGCACCTGTGGTTTTGCCAGCGAAGGCTATCCTGCAGGAATTGTGCAGACTGAAGATTGGATGGGATGACGACTTACCTGAGAACATGAAGAAGCGATGGTCCAGCTGGTTAACGAGCCTTCCTGCTTTGGAACATTTCTCAGTAGCGAGATGCTTCAAGCCAAAGGAGTTTGGAAATTGTGTATTTGCGCAATTACATCATTTTGCAGATGCAAGCGAGGATGCCTACGGATCGGTCAGTTACCTTCTCTTGCGTAACGAAAGCAACGAGACACAATGTGCATTCATGATGGGCAAGTCCAGAGTGGCGCCTCTCAGGCCTCCTACCATACCCCGTCTGGAATTGACTGCGGCTACAGTAGCAGTTAAGATGGATGGTATCCTGAGAAGAGAGCTACAACTGAACCTTGCAGAATCAATTTTTTGGACGGACAGTACAGTGGTGCTCAAGTACCTCCAGAATGAGACCACGCGTTTCCGTACATTTGTGGCAAACAGAGTTTCCGCTATCCTGAAAGGCTCTCATATGGATCAGTGGAGACATGTCAGCACAGACAAAAATCCAGCTGATTGTGCCTCAAGAGGGCAACGAGTGGATGAATTTATGAGGAACATGACTTGGGTGTCTGGGCCAGATTTTCTTTGCGGTCCAGTTGAGTGTTGGCCCAATACTCGATTGAATCATGCAGAAATAACTTTGGATGATCCAGAGATCAAAAGAGTCACAGTAAACAGGATAGAAGTGGAAGAGAATCATGATCCTTTTGAGAAGCTGATAAACTACTTCTCATCGTGGATGAAGTTGAAACGAACAGTGGCATGGTTCACAAAGCTTAAAGTTTTACTTTGGATTCTCTGTCGAAAAAGTAAAGAGCTGTATGGAACCAATGCGGAGGACAGCATAGACAGTGGTCGACAGTTGGTTCAAAGTCAGGTTGACAGTTTCAAGGCAAGTTTTAAGTAAAACAGATTTCAGTAAAAAACTTGGATCAAGCAGAACTTGACATAATCAGGTTTTGTCAGAAAGGGAAATTTTCAGAAGAGATTTCAGCTCTGTGCAAGGGACAAAGTGTGAAGCGTGGTAGCCGTTTGTACAAGCTGAACCCGATATTACAGGATGATCTGTTGCGAGTTGGTGGGAGGCCGAGTTGGGCAGCTATGCCAGAAATCGCTAAGCAGCCTATCATCTTGGCTAGAGACTTCCACGTTGCTGATCTAGTCCTCCAACAGATACACGAAGAGACTGGGCATGGAGGGCGCAATCACATGCTCTCTGAATTGCGGCAGAAGTTTTGGATCCCAAGCGCCAATGCAGCCATCAGAAAGGTCATTGCGAGGTGTGTGACATGTCGTGTGGGAAGGTTGGGAAACAACTAATGGCTGATCTTCCACAGGATCGAGTGTTACCAGAGGATCCACCCTTCACCCGAGGTGGTGTGGACTATTTTGGCCCATTTGAGGTGAGACGTGGAAGAACCATTTTAAAGAGATATGGAGTAATATTCACGTGTCTAGCGGTTCGTGCAGTGCACATCGAGCTGGCTTCTTCATTAGACACAGATTCATGCATAAACAATCCGGCGTTTCATAGCACGGAGAGAACAAGTGAAGGAGATTCGCACGGATAATGGGACGAATTTCGTTGCTGCCAATCGTGAGCTAAAGGCAGCCATTGCAGATTGGAACACCTCACCGTTTCAGCATCTGTTCCAACAACATGGAATTAAGTGGACATTCAACCCTCCCACTGCTTCACATCATGGTGGAGCATGGGAGAGATTGATCAGATCAGTAAGAAAGGTACTGAATTCTACTGTGAGAGAACAGATTCTGGATGAAGAATGTCTTCATACAGTCTTATGTGAGGCAGAGTCGATCATCAACAGCCGACCAATCACTAAGGCGTCCAGTGACCCAAACGACTTGGAGGCTCTGACACCTAATCATCTCCTGTTGTTGAAAACAAAGCCCTCACTGCCTCCAGGATTGTTTGAACAGAATGATCTTTATTCACGATGCAGATGGAAACAGGTCCAATATATGTCCAATTTGTTTTGGAAGAGATGGATTAAAGAATACCTTCCTCAACTCCAGGAACGTCAGCGATGGGCCACAGCATCAAGAAACTTTGCAGAAGGAGATGTTGTTCTTCTTGTCGACGATTGTGCTCCAAGAAACTCATAGATTATGGGAAAGATCATTGAAGCAGTTCCAGACAAGAAGGGTCTTGTCCGAAGAGTCCGAATAAAGACAAAGACTAATGTCTTGGAGAGACCCATTACGAAGATTTGTCTGCTTGTAGAATCTGAATGGGCAAGTGGTAAAGACTGAGCCCCTACGACGAGCCACGTGCTATTAACCTCTGGCAAGAAGAAAGTCAATACATTCTTAGAACAATTAGGGGCCGGTAATGTAGGCGCCAGATTTCTACTTTATATTTTTGGAGTTAATATTAAGTTTATGTTTGAATAATAATTTTTGGATGTTTATAATTTGTATAATTGATCCAGATTAATAATTTAAAAATTTGTGTTATGTTTGTTAAGGTTATAATTTAAGGTAATAGTTTCTAATGTTGTAAAACAAAGCTAAAATGGGTGCCTGCCACTTTAAGCATGTAAGTGCAGGTTGCAGCATGGGAACCTGTGTGATCGGGATGAGAGAAGGAACATGGGCTTAAGGAGGTGGAGTCGCACGGTTTTCTGACCGTGTACACGAGTCTGTATTGGATTATTGAGTTTTGGAATGTTTTGCAACAAGTAAAATAAATTTTTTAAACGCAATTAAAAGGGAAGACATCTCTTTTTTCTTTTTTGGACATCAGAACACGCGTCAGCCATAGACTCCTTTTTTATACTTGGTTTATTGGAAATGCTCCTACAACTTTAGTCAGAAAACCTCTTGCTCCGTGTAAAAAGGAAATATTGAAAAGGATACGAGGCTTGTGGAAACGATTGGACTGGCTGGAAGAATCACGTTAGCATGGAATATCCTGCATAAGGTGGTTTGAGGGTAATTGCCCACTTGGAATCACGGTAAGCAGTGAAAATTTTGCTTGGCTAATTGTTTACATTTGCCATAATGGACAAGGGTGATGAACTAGCTTGTGAAAAAAGGCAACCGAAAATGACAGAAAAGGCTGTCGAGGAAAAACTGCACAGGCTAACTCAATCTAGGAAGGCAAAGCTAGGCCAGCTAACTAGCCAAGCTAATCAGCTCGAAAGGCTAATGGAAGATGATGCTAACTTGAACACAGTTAAACAGAAATTACGTTTGGATTATCAAGACCTGTATGGAGAATTGCGTAAGATAAATGATAACTTGAAACAGTTAATGCACGAGGAAGAATTTGAGATGGATCAAAGTTTTTGGTATGAACCCAATGCAAGCCGTATCTGTGGGTTTATGCAACATGTGGAGATGTGGATTAAAGCAGCCAAGGAGCTCGCAGAACAGGCTAGACAGTATGATGCAGACATCCAGCCTTCTGACAGCGTATCCGTGGTGTCTGCTGCTTTAAGCAACAAGAGCAAACGGCATGGGTCAGTTGTGGGGAGCAAGGTGTCCACTGCTTCCTCAGCACACCTCAAAGCTGAAATGGAGAGAGCCGCATTGCTAGCACAAGCTACAGCTCTCAAGCAAAAACAAGATCTAGAGCGGCAGGAAGCTGAATTGAAAGCAAAAAGAGAACAGCTAGATCTGCAAACTGCTATTGCTGCCTCTGATGCTAAATTAAGAGTTTTAGAAGTTTTTGAAAATGAGCGCTCGTCACAAGTGAGCCCTGTCCACACAATGACTATTGATTCTGGATTCATCCGACTGCCTGTAAGTCAAACACCAGGCACTAATACAGAAAATGGACATGGGGAGTTTGTGCCTTTTCAAACTACTCATGCACAACAGTCTAGAGTGAATTTTGCAGCAGGTGATCACACAGTTGAAACACTATGCAGTGTCATGACAAGACAGAACAATATAACAGAGCTGATGGTAAAGCAGCAGAAAATGATGACGTTGCCACCTTTAGACATCCCTACCTTCAGTGGTGATCCTCTAGATTACAACACATTTGTCAGTGCCTTTGAGCATGGAGTAGAATCCCGCACTAAAAGCCCTAAGGATCATCTCTATTTCCTAGAGCAGTTCACTAGTGGACAGCCTAAGGAGCTAATAAAGAGTTGCCTTCATATGAAGCCAGATGCAGGCTACCACAGAGCCAGACAGCTGCTCAAAGAGCATTTTGGAAATGACTACAAAATTGCAGTTGCCTACATGAACAAGGTCTTGAGCTGGACACCTATCAAGCCAGAGGATGCAGAAGCTTTAAATGCATTCTCACTCTTTCTGACAGCTTGTTCTAACACCATGGCTGAAGTGAGTTACATGGAGGAGCTTAACAATGTTGCAAACTTGAAAGCCATCATAGCAAAGCTTCCATACAAGTTACGTGAAAGGTGGAGAAGTGTTGTGTGTGGTATGCAAGAGCAAAGCGACAGAAGAGTCAAGTTTAAGGATTTGGTGGAGTTCATTAATAAACAAGCCAGAATTGCACTTCATCCAGTATTTGGTGACTTAAGGGACATCACAACTGTTAAAGCATCCACAATTAAACAAAACAACAACAAGGATCAGAAAAGGGTCATAATGAAGAAGTCATTCATCACAAGTGCCACACAGTTGGACAAACAGGAGAAAGACACAAAGCCAATAGAAGGAACAAGTTCTGTCAAATTAAACACACAGACGTGTCTGTTCTGCAATGGTGAGCACTTCATAGATGTGTGTGGTAAGCTTAAAGGGAAGCTGCACAACGAAAAGCTGGAATTCTTGAAAGGCAAAGGACTGTGCTTCAGTTGCTTGAAGCAAGGGCACATGAGTAAATTTTGTAAAGCGAAAGTGAGCTGTCAGGTGTGCTCTCTAACTCATCATACACTGCTGCATATTAAAAAAAGGGACACAATTGCTGATTCAGAAAAGAAGACTAAAAATAGCGACGGTCAAACAGTTTTCAGTGCCTTTGTTTCTGCAGTCTGAGAGCTGTGGGCCAACTGGGGCCGGTGAAGACAACTGCACACTTGCAATAGTGCCCGTCCAGGTCAAAGCCAAGAAGGGAAGCGTAGTGGTGCAGACATATGCCTTCTTAGACCCAGGAAGCTCTGCCACATTCTGCACAGAAGCATTAATGGACAAATTGAAGCTCAGTGGAAGGAAAACCGACATACTACTGAGAACCATGAATGAAGAGAAACCTGCCTGTACTTATGTGGTGGCAGGCTTGGAGGTCAGTAGTTTTTCTGGTGATGAGTACATTGATCTTCCAGAAGTTTTCACACAAAGAGTGATACCTGTAGGAAAAGAAAACATACCAAAACAGAAAGATCTGGAAAGGTGGCCTTACCTTAACAAAATTAATCTGCCTCAATTTGAGTCTGACATTGGATTGCTTATTGGAGCAAACGTACCAAAGGCTATGGAGCCATGGAAGGTGGTGAGCAGTGTTGGTAATGGACCTTACGTTGTGAGAACCAAGCTAGGTTGGACTGTGAATGGACCTTTGAGAGAAACCTGCTATCATGGAGATAAGAAGAACCCAGCTGAGGCCATGGTAAATCGCATCTCGGTGAGCAGTTTAGAGAACCTGTGGCTTCAACAGTTCAAGGTGGATTTTCCAGAGGGAGGAAAATATGATGAAGTGGAGATGTCAAGAGAGGACCATCAGTTCATGGATATGGTTATGGAATCCGCAAAACTGACCGATGGCCACTACACTATATGTCTACCTCTGAAGAACAGATTGGTCAACATGCCAAATAATCGCCCAATTGCAGAGCAGCGAGCACTTAGCTTAAGGCGTAAACTGCTCAGAAAGGGACTGCTTCCGACGAGAGTACACAGACTTCATGGAGGACCTTATTAAGAAGGGATATGCAGTGCAATTGTCGAATGACGAACTGACACACAAGGAAGGGAAGGTGTGGTACAAACCACACCATGCTGTATATCACCCTGTGAAGCAGAAATTAAGAGTTGTGTTCGACTGTGCAGCATCCTATCAGGGCACATCCCTGAATGATCAACTTCTCCAGGGTCCGGACTTAACCAGCAGTTTGACCGGCGTGGTTATCCGGTTCAGACAAGAACCCGTCGCAATTATGGCAGACGTGGAAGCACTGTTCCACCAGGTTAAGGTGCCTGATGATGACTCTGACTTACTCAGGTTTCTCTGGTGGACAGGTGGTGACTGCAGTCAAGCACTGACCGAGCACAAGATGACTGTGCATTTGTTTGGGGCCACGTCCTCACCCAGTTGTGCCAGTTTCGCTTTGAGGAAGTGTGCTGAAGATCAAAGTGGACAATTCAGAGATGATGTTGTTCAAACAGTCTTGCAGAATTTTTACGTGGATGACTGTCTCAAGTCTGTTGCTACTGAGGAGGCAGCTATATCAATGTGTCAGGATCTCACAAAAATCTGTGCCAATGGAGGCTTCCGTCTCAACAAGTGGGTGAGCAACCGACGGAAGGTTCTCGACTCTATCCCAAGGTCTGAACTGGCAGCTGAAATGAAAACCTTGGACTTAGATCATGACAAACTTCCATTGGAAAGGGCCCTTGGTCTCAATTGGTGTGTTGAGTCAGACACATTCAAGTTTAAAATCACTATCAGAGATCGCCCATTCACAAGAAGAGGCCTTCTTTCTGTCATTGGGTCAGTTTATGATCCATTAGGCATTTTGGCACCTGTGGTTTTGCCAGCGAAGGCTATCCTGCAGGAATTGTGCAGACTGAAGATTGGATGGGATGACGACTTACCTGAGAACATGAAGAAGCGATGGTCCAGCTGGTTAACGAGCCTTCCTGCTTTGGAACATTTCTCAGTAGCGAGATGCTTCAAGCCAAAGGAGTTTGGAAATTGTGTATTTGCGCAATTACATCATTTTGCAGATGCAAGCGAGGATGCCTACGGATCGGTCAGTTACCTTCTCTTGCGTAACGAAAGCAACGAGACACAATGTGCATTCATGATGGGCAAGTCCAGAGTGGCGCCTCTCAGGCCTCCTACCATACCCCGTCTGGAATTGACTGCGGCTACAGTAGCAGTTAAGATGGATGGTATCCTGAGAAGAGAGCTACAACTGAACCTTGCAGAATCAATTTTTGGACGGACAGTACAGTGGTGCTCAAGTACATCCAGAATGAGACCACGCGTTTCCGTACATTTGTGGCAAACAGAGTTTCCGCTATCCTGAAAGGCTCTCATATGGATCAGTGGAGACATGTCAGCACAGACAAAAATCCAGCTGATTGTGCCTCAAGAGGGCAACGAGTGGATGAATTTATGAGGAACATGACTTGGGTGTCTGGGCCAGATTTTCTTTGCGGTCCAGTTGAGTGTTGGCCCAATACTCGATTGAATCATGCAGAAATAACTTTGGATGATCCAGAGATCAAAGAGTCACAGTAAACAGGATAGAAGTGGAAGAGAATCATGATCCTTTTGAGAAGCTGATAAACTACTTCTCATCGTGGATGAAGTTGAAACGAACAGTGGCATGGTTCACAAAGCTTAAAGTTTTACTTTGGATTCTCTGTCGAAAAGTAAAGAGCTGTATGGAACCAATGCGGAGGACAGCATAGACAGTGGTCGACAGTTGGTTCAAAGTCAGGTTGACAGTTTCAAGGCAAGTTTTAAGTAAAACAGATTTCAGTAAAAAACTTGGATCAAGCAGAACTTGACATAATCAGGTTTTGTCAGAAAGGGAAATTTTCAGAAGAGATTTCAGCTCTGTGCAAGGGACAAAGTGTGAAGCGTGGTAGCCGTTTGTACAAGCTGAACCCGATATTACAGGATGATCTGTTGCGAGTTGGTGGGAGGCCGAGTTGGGCAGCTATGCCAGAAATCGCTAAGCAGCCTATCATCTTGGCTAGAGACTTCCACGTTGCTGATCTAGTCCTCCAACAGATACACGAAGAGACTGGGCATGGAGGGCGCAATCACATGCTCTCTGAATTGCGGCAGAAGTTTTGGATCCCAAGCGCCAATGCAGCCATCAGAAAGGTCATTGCGAGGTGTGTGACATGTCGTGTGGGAAGGTTGGGAAACAACTAATGGCTGATCTTCCACAGGATCGAGTGTTACCAGAGGATCCACCCTTCACCCGAGGTGGTGTGGACTATTTTGGCCCATTTGAGGTGAGACGTGGAAGAACCATTTTAAAGAGATATGGAGTAATATTCACGTGTCTAGCGGTTCGTGCAGTGCACATCGAGCTGGCTTCTTCATTAGACACAGATTCATGCATAAACAATCCGGCGTTTCATAGCACGGAGAGAACAAGTGAAGGAGATTCGCACGGATAATGGGACGAATTTCGTTGCTGCCAATCGTGAGCTAAAGGCAGCCATTGCAGATTGGAACACCTCACCGTTTCAGCATCTGTTCCAACAACATGGAATTAAGTGGACATTCAACCCTCCCACTGCTTCACATCATGGTGGAGCATGGGAGAGATTGATCAGATCAGTAAGAAAGGTACTGAATTCTACTGTGAGAGAACAGATTCTGGATGAAGAATGTCTTCATACAGTCTTATGTGAGGCAGAGTCGATCATCAACAGCCGACCAATCACTAAGGCGTCCAGTGACCCAAACGACTTGGAGGCTCTGACACCTAATCATCTCCTGTTGTTGAAAACAAAGCCCTCACTGCCTCCAGGATTGTTTGAACAGAATGATCTTTATTCACGATGCAGATGGAAACAGGTCCAATATATGTCCAATTTGTTTTGGAAGAGATGGATTAAAGAATACCTTCCTCAACTCCAGGAACGTCAGCGATGGGCCACAGCATCAAGAAACTTTGCAGAAGGAGATGTTGTTCTTCTTGTCGACGATTGTGCTCCAAGAAACTCATAGATTATGGGAAAGATCATTGAAGCAGTTCCAGACAAGAAGGGTCTTGTCCGAAGAGTCCGAATAAAGACAAAGACTAATGTCTTGGAGAGACCATTACGAAGATTTGTCTGCTTGTAGAATCTGAATGGGCAAGTGGTAAAGACTGAGCCCCTACGACGAGCCACGTGCTATTAACCTCTGGCAAGAAGAAAGTCAATACATTCTTAGAACAATTAGGGGCCGGTAATGTAGGCGCCAGATTTCTACTTTATATTTTTGGAGTTAATATTAAGTTTATGTTTGAATAATAATTTTTGGATGTTTATAATTTGTATAATTGATCCAGATTAATAATTTAAAAATTTGTGTTATGTTTGTTAAGGTTATAATTTAAGGTAATAGTTTCTAATGTTGTAAAACAAAGCTAAAATGGGTGCCTGCCACTTTAAGCATGTAAGTGCAGGTTGCAGCATGGGAACCTGTGTGATCGGGATGAGAGAAGGAACATGGGCTTAAGGAGGTGGAGTCGCACGGTTTTCTGACCGTGTACACGAGTCTGTATTGGATTATTGAGTTTTGGAATGTTTTGCAACAAGTAAAATAAATTTTTTAAACGCAATTAAAAGGGAAGACATCTCTTTTTTCTTTTTTGGACATCAGAACACGCGTCAGCCATAGACTCCTTTTTTATACTTGGTTTATTGGAAATGCTCCTACAACCTTCTTTGACACTGTTGTGGCATCTTCTTTGGAGTGGTCTGCTGGGGCAGCAACATTTCAACTGTGGACAGGAAGAGACTTGAAAGACTCATTAGGATGGCCAGCTCTATCCTGAGTAGCCCCATAGACCCAGTGCAGATGGTGGGAGACAGGAAGATGTTAGCCAGACTAGCATTCATGCTGGAGAACAGCTCCCACCACATGCATGAGACTTTGGCATCATTGGGCAGCTCTTTCAGTGACTGGCTGCTTCACCCCGAGTCTGTGAAGGAGCATTTTCGCAGGTCCTTCCTTCCTGCTGCTGTTAGACTGCACAACCAGCACTGCTCCCAGTAGAACCCCCTCCACCCCCCACTAGACCTCACACACCTACAGAACATCACCTTTTCATGTGTGCAATATAATCAACACTCCATGTGCAATATTTTTTAAATATTTCCATATTGTAAATATTCTTGAGCTTTCAATTTATAATTGTTTATATTGTTAAGTCCTCACCATCCCATGTATAATATAAACCATCTCATGTGCAGTACTCCATGTGAATTTCAGCCAATATATCCTTACAATGTAAATATCTTAGCTTTTTTGTTTAATTTTAATTTTTTATTTTGTTATTTTTTGTGAAGGATAGTTAATATTTTTATCTTATTTCTTATGTTCAGTATTATGTATAATCCGGGTTCTCTGGTTTCCTCCCACAGTCCAAAGACATGCAGTCAGGCCAATTGGACATGCTAAATTGCCCCTAGGTGTGAGTGTGTGAGTGACTGTCTGTGTCTGTCTGTCTGCCCTGTGATGAACTGGCGACCTGTCCAGGGTGTATCCTGCCTTTCGCCCGAAGACTGCTGGGATAGGCTCCAGCACCCCCCTGCGACCCTGACAGAGAAGCGGCTTAGAAAATGGATGGATGGATGGATGAAGTATTATGTATATATAGTCTATATAGTAACAAGTAACAAATAGTTAAAGTTAATTGCTTTTTAATTTTCTTTGTGTTACTTTTTCTCTTTTTCTTGAGTACGTTGCAGTCCCCACTGCTGTAACACTGAGAATTTCCCTGTCGTGGGACTAATAAAGGATTATCTTAAGAACCCCTAACATGTCCAGAGCAAATTATAAATCTCTATGTAATAACAAATATAAAAACTGCCTGTTTTTTTCTGGGATGAAATGATGTTGGCCAGTTTTTTGTAGCTCATTGTGTATCACAGCTGCATAATGAACAGTAAAGTGTTTAAAAATAAATAAATAAATACATTAATTAAAAATCTTGCTTTTCACACAGGAGCAATAATGACCAGAATAAATATACTGTGCCTGTGGTTTCTAGCTTTTGTCTCCTTGGAATTAATGAGCTAGATGATTGTGTCACATTTAGATTTTGATAACTGTAGTTGCTGTATTTATCTAATTCAATTTTGTGCACTGAGCACTACCTTTGTGCTAAAAACACTTCCAACCCGTAAACTCATTTAGTAGTCCTTCCCTCATTTATCTCCAAAATGCTGTTACACAAGCTGTTACTCAATACACTCATAGTCATAAACTTCTCATTAAGTCATTAGAAGTGCCTACTGTAGCTCTGGGGGCCGGGAGTGGGGGTGGGGGGCATGCTTGGAAAATCCCTCACAGTTAAGCTTGGTTAAGGTGAAAATTTGATTGGTCATTGTCAAAAATGGAATCCCCAATGTCATAAAGTGGGTGTGTTTCCATTTGCTTCACTAGTATAAAAGTGAAAGTAAGCCATCATTTTGAGTGTGCCAGTGATAAAAATGGGTGGGCCTAGACCCACCATCATACAGTAAGTGACTACAATCTTTTCTTTGAGAAATACCTGAACTATGATGGTAAGGATATCAAGCTGTCGGGTTGGGAGTAAAGCTAACAGTGCGTTAAACCTTGTTGTCTGATGGGCATCTGTGCTTGCACTTTGTCCCCCCTGACTGTACTAAACAACATTAACCTCTTTCTGCAGGCCCTCTATGGCCATGCCACTGGCAAAATGGAAATTGGATAATTTTAATTAATATTATTATAAAAAACCTTCTTCCTTGTAACTTTTAGTAGATTAACTATAATCAATCAATGAGGGATGAAGTGGGAGGAGTGAGAATCTCCTGCTATGAAAACAATTCACACTTCTCCACAAAGACAGCTGTGCTGAGATAAAACATACAGCACTTTTGTTAAAGTCAAAACATACAGCACTTTTGTTAAAGTCAAAACATTATGTATAACTGCCTCAAAAATAACATTGAATAAACATTGACTTGTTTGCTCCCTTACAAAGACAAACATCCAATTTGCTTTCATTTTTTTCTATTTCCACCAATCTACACTCCATATACTTTATTGACAAACATATTGGATAGTTCAACTGAGGCATCTCTTCTAAAACATGCAGACATTGCATTTGATGAGATTCATATTGTATAAGAGTAGAATAAACGTGCCAGTGGCATAACATACCAACTCAGACCGTGTGACATGGAACTTGTCTGGGTTTGTTTGTTGTTCAAGTGCAGATTCCATGTGGTAAACATGACCAACCTTCATGATCTTGTGGTAAAATTCATGACTAAGTTCAAGCACCTCTGAATGCACCATAAGGTCCTTGCGTCCACACAGCCAAAGCTAGTAAGTAGTAATTGCTTGGTTGAATGAGTCAGACACAGAGTAGTTTGTTCATGCAAAGCATAAGTCTGCTTACAAAACAATTACAGAAATGCAGGTCCAGTGCTGAACATCTCCATGAACTCAAAAAGGGACTCTTTTAGACATATAAGTTGTCAGACATGAAAACCTGTATTTATTGTATTTGAAGGGTCCCAATATAGACTTTATGGCCCATGAACAAGCATTTAATAAAATACTTTAAAAAGCAATATGTGAAGAGATATGAACAGCTAAAGACAGTTTACACAGATGAAGTAAATGACTTATTGGTATAAGTGCGCTTAAACTAAAGTGACTGACATTTCTTCCATTTGTCACACTATTAAGCATCATTCCCATGTAAAGGCATGTATAAAGCAACAATATATCTGTTCTATGCTTTTGAGACTAAAATGATACCTTTTATGCATGTTGTCCCTTATCAATAGACTTACTTAATTCACAAAATATCTCATGCCCTCGTTATACTATTCATAAATATGCAAGCACTGCTTGAAAATGTCATTCAGTGCTCATGCATGTGTTATGTAGTCCGTTTGTAGTCTGCTAGTTCGATCTCCCATTATCACACGGTGTAATGAAGCTGTGATCTTCAAATAAAGTAACCAGCCATTCAATATACTGACAACATTTATGAACTGAATTTCCTTCATTCTGATGTGCTCTAACAGCTGGTAGAATTTCCCCCTTTGGAAAACTGATATATGGTTCATTGTATTTTCTAGTTTTTTGTAGAAAGGTGGGGTATTTGAAAGATTTGTCATAACTCCAGGGTCTGAGAAGTCTATATTATGACAATGTACAAACTCAGTCTATAGAGATATTCATACATGCAGGTGCTAGACATGGTCAATTACACTGAATATTGTGTGCGTTTGAATGGTGGTGTCATTAGGAATGGAATAATTAAGATCTATGGACTGATGGAGGGCCAAAACATTGCAATATGATGGTGAAAGAGGTATGACTGAGGTTTCCACCAAAGCATGCAGCTGCAGTTCACTGTTTAGATTTTAATTTAATTTTAATTGATGGAGCTTCTTTCACCAGTCACACTGCACAAATAGCATTAGTCTCACGAGGTGGGAAAATGGTGTGTTTTGCCAGCCTAAGCTTAAAAACTAATTTCCCCCCCACAGTCCCTGGGCAGGTGTGTTGATGACTCATGGAGGTTTATGCATGATCACATGCAATATATCATTACAAGCTTAACAAAATACCATTATTATTTTCTGTAGGCTAGTTGGTCACTAGGGTGCTCCTAGGGATTGCTTCAAATTGCTTCTTTCCGGTGAAAGAGGCGAGGCTCCAAGGCTACGCTAGGGATGGAAAAAATTGATCAGTTATATATGGTGTTACACTCTGACTGAGTACAGTGAGTATCAGAATCTAGCAAAGCTAGACTCTTCTGGACTCTTCACCTAACGTACATTAAAATGCTCTAGGAAATTTCATTTCAAATGTGCACCTAACAGAGGCAGCCATTCCATGGAGCACTCAGCCACTGGATTACTTTCCAGTAGTCCTGGACTACTTTCCAAGGGCCTGTATAGTCTTTCCGAAGCCGATAGCGTCTATATCACTATGTAATGCGTGACGTTTTTTCCCCCCCTAATTTGGTAATGTTTAATTCCTATATGCTAGGTAACACAGTGTTACCAAGCTGGGAGGATGAAGGCCTAACACAAGCTTCCTCCAAGACACAAGAAGCCAATCAGCACCTCACCATCATCTTTTCAAACTGCGCTAAAACATCATTGGACAGCTCAATGACTTGCAGAAGAATTTTAACTTCCAATTCTGCAATTCAATGAGCAACAAGGGTAAATGGATGGGCAACCTACCCACCCAGAGGGACCAAGGCCTTGGTCTTTCCGGGTGGGTAGGTTGATAGGTTTATGCTGTTTTAGACTCCCAGCGACATGGTAGCTGTGGCATCACTGTGGTTCAAACTTACCATATTCCAACAGAAGAGTCATAGCTTAAGCAAAACATTGTTTAGCACTGCTTCAAATAACTAGAGGAATTGACTGCTGTGGCAGAAAGCCAAACACTGCTACGGCTAGAATTGTTTGTTTTGTTTGAAAATAGAGGGTGATTCAAAAAGACTAATCTGATTTCAAAGCATCATATTGTTCAAACAGCGAATTACCAATCACATACCAATTGAAAGAGGGGGTCATAGAGTTTCTGAAGATTGCTCCCTTTAGTCTGAGAGGAGATGTGACCTCTGAGCAGAAAGCGTTTTGTGTTCTCCATTTCAATGAGAATGAATCAGGCATAACCTCCAGCAGCTCAGAGTGTTTGTCGCTGGTTCCACAGCACTGGATGATCTCTGAAATCGCATTGAAAGGTCCGTGAGTACAGTGACAGCCAACATGCTGAATCGAGTATAGGATGAATTTGACTATGGTGTTGATGTTGTCCATACAGCTGAAGGAGGTTCATACTGAGCACTAGTGAAATTACACAATAAACTTTGTGCTCATTTAACAACTGACAGTTTACTGCACTGTTCAGTAATGACCTACAAGTGAAATAGATCATTTTAAAATTGGATGAACCTTTTAGAATCAACCTGTATTTATAAGTTTGCAGTATGTCTATTACCTACTTATGTGTGTGTTACAGTTGTTCAATCAATTAATTTGCTGCTTTAGTCCAAAAAATGCAAAAAGTCACAGTGTTTGGCCAGGTCGCAATAAGACCACCAATTTCATGTGAGCTCACTGCAAAACTTTAGATGTTGAACCAATTTACACCATGACTGGTGTTTGTCTGGAGTGTTACGTGTCTCGGCAACTTATCTCTGCACTCAATTGGCATCAGCATTGGTAAATCATGCTAAAGGACAACAGGCAATCAGTATCAGCCTCACAAAGTGCCAATCAGTCCCTTATTAGGCTACATCTTGTAGCATGAGCTACAAGTAAATCCATAGCCAAAGGGGTCAAAGGTGTTGCACGGAGAATGACTGTCAAATAGAGTCAGAGAGATCAAGTGGAGCAAAGACAAAGAAGAGAGAAAGCAAGCATGGCTAAACTAATTAATTAGTCATCTGTGAATAAAAAAGGCTAAAAGATACAAAGATACAAATCATAAAAAGATGGCTAGAGAGATGACCAAACGAATAGACAGACAGATAAATAGAGCTGGATAAATCTCAGGAGATTAAAAGCACCCCCTACCACACACAGTGAGTAAGAGGTCAAGTCTTTCAAGTCTAAATGATGGGCATGCATGTATATATAAGAGTTTGTGATGTAGTCTTGGTGCTGTAACCTCCAAGGAACATGGACAGATTGACACTGACAGCACTTAGAAGACATTACAAAGGAGCAGAGATTATACCCACCAGGGCCCTAGAGCAGCACCAGACAAAGCATTCACCCTGTTATATTTGCACCTGGATGCTAAGTGTGAAAGGGCAAAATAAGGCCCACCGTGAAGTGGCTAATGGTTGGAAAAGTGGTGCATCCTTTAGCTTTTAATGCTCTGTGGCATGGCCCACTTTCAAAGGAGTCATGTTGTTTAGCAGAGTGCCTATTAGAGAGTGATTCATTCAGCAGATCTAAGCCTTTCTCTGCAGAATCATAGCAGGTCTGCTTCCCTTGAGAAGTTGTCTAGGTGTTTCCCAAGTATTAACATACAGAATGTGATCAACCTAGGACTGAGGACTGGGTTCACCAATAGCACAGGGACGAGACTTGAGTCTAAAGGATATGTAATTTTTTACTCCTCAGTGATAAAGTTCTTGCATACAGATGGCAGTAAAATTAAGGACGAGAGAGTTTCCATGAACCTGTTGTAATAGAAATAGCTGTTGCTGTCTTGCACTCTTGCACATTTGCAGTGTACATATAACTGAATTTGCATAATAAGCAGCAGCAGTAAGGCTAACATGCTGTGTTTAGGCCGGAGAGGAAGATATTGTCTTATAAAAAGAATTAGCCAGCTGACATGGAACCAAAATAAGGGCCAAATGATTATTCTTTAGGTACTGTTTACATTCGGAACAGTGACCATTGAGAACATTTTTAGTCTGAGATTTACTGTATTACTTTGTCAGTCATCTATCCAACAGGGCTGTATAACAAATTCAGTTGCACAAAGGAAGAAGAAAACAAGATTATTTTTTCATTAAGCAAACTTTTGGCCATGAGGGGCAGTCATATTAAATTATTTTTAGATTATAGTTAATATAATATAATCATTTTCTGTTCAGTGAATGATGTTGGATGCTTATCAAGGTAACATTTAGAATGGAGAAATATCTTTTCCAACTTTGGCTACTGTGGTTAGCCTAGCTGGAAAAAAACACCCCCATAATGTTTTGTGGTTAACCAATGAATTCCAACTCCTATATGTTTTATATTTGTTCCCCCAAACATCACTGTAGCATTCATTCCTCGCACTTCAATATCTGTTTACTTAGTTGAGATTTACAAGGGGACTGTTACACAGTGATGGACCAGAGTGTTGATTTTAGTCATCCTTTCATATAAAGAGATGTTAAATGTCGGCTTTCTAGTAGCACGTTGGTACCAAAAGTTCACCTACTCATAATTAAGGAAACTCATATGTGCAAGGGAAAACTACAAAGGGCAAAAACGATCTGCTCTGGAATATATTTGTATTTAGGTAAATGGAAAACCACAAAATGTGCATGGCATTTTGAGTATTTGGATCCTGGTGTGATTGAACTCGAATCCCATTACATGTGCTTTCTCTTTTAATTAAAATTGTGTTTTGGGTTCATGTTTGCTTCTTTTGTCTACAGGAAGTGTTTTATCAGCTATTTTAACCTAATTCTCATTGTGAAGTAAACATCATATTTACACGCATCTTCTGCAGTTTGATGCATTGCCAAAACAGTTTTTTTCCCTCTCATTTCCATCTCTCACCAAGTGGGAGAAAGATCACAAGTTCAAAGATATGCCAAATTCCATTAACATGTGTTACAGCTCTCTCTCTCTCACTCTCTGTGTTTTGGTAGATGTTTCCTCTCTAAAGATGAATACATCTCACTTAATAAGGCCTTTGATTTCCAGCTAAATGGTTCAGAGGGCACATATCAAAGTAAGAAACATGAAGATAATCACAATCTTCGCAGCAGTGTAAAGAAGAGTGATGATGACAATGATGATGTCTATACTGCATAAGTCTAAAACATACTTTCGGTCACTTTGGGAAAGAAACAGAAAAAAACAATCTTTTCGCAAAGTCTTGCAATAAAACAGCTGGACGCATGCTTGTAGAGGCTCTCATATATGAAAACATCTGTCTGCCACTTCTGATTGGTAACGTGTCAGCCTCTCTTTGTTTTGTTATGGTGCTGCTTCCCAGCTGCTCGACATATGGTTCCCAAAATGCATATGCACAGATAATTTCATATAATAAAGTACAAGAGAGCATTTCATGAAACTCAACTCCACTCTTCAAATCAGAAAGTACAATGAGTGCCGAAGTTACATACTGCAGATATGTTACTATACAAAACAAACTCTAGTCATTTAGTGACTTTGACAGAGTTGTTTTTGTTGGGACACAGTCGGGGCAGGAGTTTCAGTCACAAGGACTGCTCAAATGGCTGCGTATTTCAATGTTCACAAATGTGTTCAATGTGTTTCACGATTAGCTCCATCAGAAAGACATGAGGGCTGGATACTATTGTCTAAAGAGCGCATTTAATGACTGTGATGCTCATGCATTAGCTTGACAAGTAAGGAAAAACAGAAGAGCTGTTTCTCAGGTGACTGAGAATGTCAGTGTAAGATGTGATCAGACATTGTTGGCAAGAAAAGCCTGACAACTACATAGAGTAATATGTAGTGTTGCAGTGTATAAACCACTCATTACAAAGATGACTGTCCATTTGAGTGTTCAGTGGTTTAAAAACAATCAGCAGTGACATGATTAAATGAGTCATTCTTCACCATATTCTCCACAAGTAGAGTCCCGGATGCTTGCTCCATACAATGAGGGGGTCCAGTGGCTCTGTTATGCTGAAGGGGGCATTTTGCTGCCATTGTTTGGGTTCACTTGTCCCCTTAGAGGGAAATGTCACTGCACACCAATACAAAGTTATTCTGATTACCTTCATCCTCTCTTCCAGGGTGAAAATAACCCCTTTCACTGGGCATGGGAGGAAACGGAACAGTTTGGTGAGTATGAAAGTCATATAAATCATATGCTATGGCTTTCACAGGAACCAGAGCTCAACTCAGTCGAACAGTTATGGGAGATTCTGGACCAGTGTGTTAGACAGCTGTCTCCAGCACAGTATGGTATGGTGCAAAACTCAAGAGTTATCCCAAATTTATTTATACATTTATATTTTCAATATTTAAAAAGGTTAACTATGAGATAATCCACTTGGAAATTAAAATTGAGATGAAAAAGTGAGGAGTTTCCAAATATTATTAAAATTTATAGAGAAAATGGAACTGCAATGGTTCAACACATAGCAGACCAACATAACTGTCCGATAAACAGCTAAAGCTCCAGTCTTGGAAGGAATCCATAGATGTCCCCTTTCCCTTTAAAATGAGTTACTCATTGGTAGTAAGGATGGGCCTGGGCTCCGTATATTTGCTACCTATGCTTTAACACTTGCCTGATGCACTTGTGTGTTTTTGTTTTTTTTTTGTGAGCAAGTGGCGAATGTGTCCCTCATAAATTAATAGCACAAATCAGTTATACTACAGCATACACCAGAGGTCACTAATAGATCCAGACTCTGTCCTATGCAGACCTGGACCCAAAACCGATAATTACTTAATTTCAACTGGGTGGTCCTTTTCTTAATCTGCGTATCAATTTTTAGTCTTTACGGTAACTCACAGACCAATTGCAGGCATTGTAAATATCACGTGTAATACTACTCAGCCAATCAGATCTGTGCATTACGATGCTCACTTGAGCGAGTGGCACACAAACAGGGAAAGGATGAGGCGAGAAACAGTAGTCAGAGAGAAGCTATTTCACATGGCGGGCTCTAAAAAGAGTGATGAACCCCAGTCTTTACCCCAGTTGCAGGCCTTTTTCAATGCTTGGGAATGATGTAGTCAAAAAACAATAACTACACAGACCACTTCCCTCTGTAACCAGCAAAATAAAAGTAAACACGGGCTAGCGCCACAGTACGTCAAACACCCACACAATATCTCACTCAGGTCTGGGTTTTCCGCTCTCTTTCTCACTGAAACTCTGGCTGACGCTGCCAGAGAACTTGTAGAGAGAATTCTCACTCTGCAATGTCTTCTGGGTTTCTCCAACACTCCTGAGTGAGTCCAAAATGAATGGGTTGATATGGAGCTTTTGAGTAAAATCATAGTTCATAAATGCTTAAACATTTTTAATGTAAAAGTATATACATTTCCTGAACACTGGATATCATAAAACTTTAACACCGCTGTTATATTTTTAAGAGCTTTTAAACTCAAGCTATAGTAGTTTAAAACGGCGCCTCTTGTATGCCCATGATGTCAGTGAGCGCGAACAGCCAATGAGCTGCTCCGCTCACCATCAATCATCATGCTCTAGCAGTAAAGCCCGCTTCCTGCTGCCCCAAACCCATTTGCTGTAGAAAAAAGGAAATAAATAGGTAATATTTCTTTGCTGTTGTTTTTTTTTGTGAAATACATTCTTCTACTTTCTTTAGTTTTGGTCACGCTGACCACAGCCGCTCTCCTACGGCACAAAGACAGTCTCCCACTGGGAGTGTACGGTGGAGCTGCTCTGAGCTCGTCTTAGCCAAACCGATAAACAAACGAAGCCCAATTTCAAAAGTACTCTAGGCCGGCTAACTGGCTAACTTACACTGAGAGCTACAGTATTAACTCAAAAATACATCGCAGAAACGTTACTACACAACAGAAACAGCACTTACTGTTAGCAGTGCGCCCATTTTACTCTTCCTTGGTTTGAAGAGCAGGTTTTGCCTAAATAATGATTTGACAGTTTGCTTTTCCAGACGATTGCACAATTTTAAAAGTTCTTAACAAGAAATATTTAAACATTTAATATGTTGTATTTATATGATTCAGCCTTTACTGTTCTGTTTAGCCTCTATCTCTCTCTCCCTCTCTTTCTCTGTATGTGTGGTAGAGCAATAACGTCTGCTCCCCCATCACTGTTAATGAAAGGGCACTATAATGCACTCTGTATCTGTAGCTCATGTTTGGGTTGCTCAGGGAGTCTTTTAACTCACAGTCATGGCAACCACTCAAACTGGCCTGACATCTAAGGTCAAAGTATTTCTCTCTCACCCCCCCCTCCTGCACTCGTCTCAGGAACACCCATAATGAAAATGTCCCCTAACATAGCTTTTTTTATTAGGCTGAAACAGGAATATTGCCACCATTGAGTCTGCGACAGGCTTGTCACTCTCTGTGTTTATGTGCACATCTCTGGCTTTTAATAAGATCAGCAATACTGACAATACTGAGAGAGAGAGAGAGAGAGAGAGAGAGAGAGAGAGAGAGAGGGAGAGAGAGAGAGAGAGAGGGAGAGGGAGAGGGAGAGAGAGGGAGAGAGAGAGAGAGGGAGAGAGAGAGAGAGAGAGAGAGAGAGAGAGAGAGAGAGAGAGAGAGAGAGAGGGAGAGAGAGGGAGAGAGAGGGAGAGGGAGAGATAGAGGGAGAGAGAGAGAGAGAGAGAGAGAGAGAGAAGAGAAACTATTTTAATTCTCACTGTGCGGTTAAAGGACTGAACATAGACTACAGTGCTAAGAGCCCTGCTGGCCACATTTAGGTCCACCTGAGGGTCCTGAAAGATCATTTTATTTGAAGCAGAATGACGCTAGACTTCTTATGCTCTAAGTTTCTGTTAGGTATGCTTTCAGTTCATATCAGTGTACAGTCAGTAAAACTTTAATAGAGTCTCTCTATCTAAAACTATGGTTGGAATATATTTAAGTGCCGTATGCTGCTCACTGATACCAAGACTGTGCTGTAGCTACTACTATAACGACATTTCATACATCATGTACGTGTGTAAAGAAAAAATAAAAGTGAAAGAGCTGCAGATAGAAAAGAAGGGCATATTGTATATATATATATATATATATATATATATATAAATCCCAGTAGATCAGCAGTTTCTGAAATACTCAGACCAGCCTGTCTGGCACCAACAACCACGCCACATTCAAAGTCTCTTAAATCCCCTTTCTTCCCCCATTCTGATGCTCAACCTACACTTCAGCAAGTTGTCTTGACCACCTCTACATGCCTAGATGCATTGAGCTGTGGCCATGTGATCGGCTGATTAACTATTTGTGTTAACAGGGCAATTGAACGGTACCTAATAAAGTGGCCGGTGAGCGTATATATAAATAAAACTCTGTCCCCAGATCAAGGGAATTTTGAAATTAATTTAGGCGTTACTAACTTACTAGATTAATAGAATTATAATTAATAATAATACATTTTATTTATATAGCATACTTCTCATGTCTCTTGACAATGTCACCTCAAGGTGTTTGTGGGAAAATAGACAAAACAAAAATCATTAAAACATGTTGAAAAAGAAGAGTCTTAAGATCCAGAGTTTCTGGGACAAAATGAATTCATAAAAACTAATTATAGAAAAACACTAAAAATACAGAATTACTTAAAACAAAACAGAAATTAATATATAAATCATGTCCAAAAAGAAAAAGGTTGCTTATTTTTTAAAAGAGATTAAACATTTCTTCTTGAGAGACTCTAGAAGCTCATTCCATAATCATGGACCCAACACAGAAACAGCACAATCACCCATGGAGCAGAACTATGAAACTATGAACGTTGAACTACCAGCAGATTTGAGGATCCAGATTTAAGCAACACTGTACATGAGTCTGAGAAAGTAAAAGATCCTGCAAAGATCCTGGAGATTGGGCAGGTAAATATTTATAAACCAAAAGTGAAAAACTCTCTTTAACAAGTGACCAATGCAAAGACTCTGGGTGATGTGAGAAAATGTTCAAGCTTTGGTTAAAATATGTGCAGCACAATTCTGAACATACTGCAATCTCTGTATACTCTATCTAACCGTGAGGTCACAAGTGCATGAATAAGCTTCTCAGCATCACAACGAGTTGAACTACAAGAACTGTACAAAGAGTGACAACATAAAATATGACACAATACAAGTTTTCAATAAATATTTTAAGATATAATAAATAATAATCAATACATAAACACGAAACACGTGCAGTTGTCGGAAGAAAACCTCGTATCTCCAAAATTAGAACTTTACAGGAAAAAGAAAAACATACTGTAGTTTTAATGCAAGTCAAAGGAACTAATATCTTTCCTAATCTAACATCTAATATCTAAGATCTTCCCAAGTCATTTTGGGCCTTTTCTTTTGCTCCATTCATCATGAAATTTACACACAATGTAAAGGGCAGGTCCTTTGAAACTGTCAAAAACTGAAAAATGACAAAAATGGAGATATGAGGTTTTCTTCCAACAGCAGCGAAATGTAATTTGTTAGCTATTGTTGCCAGCTAGCATGGACTGCTGAAGGAGGACAATAATATGTAGTCGGCTATCACTTTTATACTGCAGACATTTCATGAACTTTTACATTTTTTGTCATAATTAAAACACCATAATACAGCATGTATAACACTTTCTGCTAGCACCTCGAGTAAGTTCTTGTTTTGTGTTAGCATCAAGCAAACCATGGCACAAATTAGCTTTTTTCATCCTGGGTTTGATGCTACCTAAGGTAGACCTAACAAAAACATGGACATTTAAAGCATGACAGACAGTCTAAGTAACACATTCTTTACTTTTTATTTAGGAGTTTTACAGTGGATCATTCTGTAAATACTTCACTGAATATCAATGGAGAAATGGCTTAGCCTCTTTGCTATGTTTTAGCCTGTTCTATCATTTAGCCTACTTTTCCTATTTTACCTTCAACTCTTTCAAGCATAATGTTTGGTTATCAGGGCTTTGAGTGAGAGGTGAGGCTTGATTTGACTGAGGATCCATTTGTTAGGTTTTTTCCTTTGCCGTCCAAGGTACTCTCAAAAGTCCTAAGCTCCGAACTGTTTCATATTTCTTGAGTGCTTGATCCTTTGTTGTTAATAATTGATCAGAGTAGGCAAAAAAGTAAAAGCTTGCCATTTCCACCGTTTTTACCATCAGTAATAAAGTTGCTGTCTTTCCTGCCATCATAAGCTTAGTCTTCTATACATTGAGCTGAAGGCCTGTCTCTTCAATCTGTTCTTTAACTATCCTTAAAAAGTCCTTTAGGTCAAGCTTGACAAATATTTTGTTAGGACAACATTTTTAATTCAAAACCCAGAGTGAGTATTTGTTATCCATCACAAATGAGCTACATTTTCCTCTGGAACACCGCCATGGTAGCTAATCTTTGGTAGGCAATAGCACAAAGCTTTGTTAGCCTGCTAATGTATAGTATGTATATGTATAATAAAGCTATATTAAGAATCTTTAAAGTTTAATGGTTTATATTAAAGCTCACTGATACCAAAACTAAACCAAACTGTAAAAGCAGCAACATTTCAGCCTGTGCTTTGCATAAGCATACAAAGAAAAGAAAGGGGTGCATACAGTAAATCACATTGAGGCAAACATTTGCCTTTAGCATTATTTTCTTCCGGATGGATATAGATATTGAAATACAGCATAATTAATTTCACTGCACAAATACACTATCTAGGTAATAAACTGGAACATTTTTAAAGTAGACATTTCTTAATATGAATTTGCAAAATATCACTTAATGCTCTGGCAACAGTTCTTGTTAATAGGGAAAAAAGTCATTCCATTCCGGTTTCACTTTACCCATTCATTTAGCACACAGATTATACACAGATTGCAAACTATATCCATATATAAAAATGACTAAATCAAACATTTCCAGCTAGCACTTTTCTCTCCACAGCAAGCTGCTTTTTTTTCAATTGCTTGGAGGGGTTTGATTTTTCATTTTGGTGTGGTGACTATTAGCACTAGCCCTTCTGATAGTCTCCTGTCTCACAGCATTAGAAACAGGTGCTCATCATTGTTAGAAGCAGTCTCAGATGTGAAGGCTCATTTAACCTTAGGTGGAACACGCTCTCGCCCTTTTTGTCCGAGGTAAAGGTGGAGTGATGGGCTGACTGTGGATGTCTGACATATAGAGCATTAAAAATGCTGGTTAAATATTCATTTTCAAATAAGGAATTTGCAGCAGTATTTAATGTGTCTTATGTCCGGGTTGAGTTATCAGATTTGCTAAGTTGAGGCTGTGTGAGATGGTGATGTAATTGCACTTTGGGGGAAATTTGGTTCTTGTGAGTTCATTTAGAGTGCTCAATGATGCACTCTAGATTGAGGCTAATACACACTATAACACAAATGATCAATACCCCCCCAAAGAGCAAACAGCACTGTGTGGCATACTTTATTCACATGCCAAATTATCTCCAGCTGAATACCAGCTGAGCTCCAACGCAAACCATCAAGAGCCCCTAAACAAGAGACAAATGCATGCACAGGCAAAGCTAATAGAACACTGAGATCAAATGACATCAAACAGGACTGAAGTATGGCCAGGATAAAACACCAGAATGAGAGGCTGGAAGGCTTGGACAGGTGCTGTGTTCCCCTCAGAAATGCACTGAAATGTTATATTTGCAATGTTTTGTGTGTGTTTACTCATTTATTAGTACAAATCTAGTAATATTAATTATTACTTATAATCTAGTTAATATCAGTTCATTTGAATAAGTTTTATGCTTCCCTAGTTTATTCATGAATATAACTCTCTTTGCAAAATGTTATTTTGGTTTAATAGGTCTAGATACCTTTTATATGGTTTTGTTATTTTCATCATTTTAAGATTAAGATTAAGTGACCCTTCCCACAATGGGAAAATTTCACTGCTATAATCTCACCCATCCATGCAGTGAAACAATACATATACACACACTAGGGTGCAGTGTGCACACTTGCCCAGAGGTGGGCAGCCCTATCTGAAGTGCCCAGGGAGCAGTTGGGGGTTAGGTGTCTTGCAGAAGGGCACCTCAGTCATGTCCTATGGGCTCAGGGGATCAAACCGGCAACCTTCCAGTCACCAGGCTGGTTCCTTGACCTCCTGCCCATGACTACCCATTGTACCATGAATGCTGACAAGATGTGCCAAATGGCAAATGTGCATTAAGCAATAAGAATGAGCTCAGGAATGAGCGATTCCAATCTTATCTAAGACTTCTATTTATTACTGTACAGAACAGTCCATTTCATATATTGGAGTTGTTTTAATCGATAGTTTGAAGCCAGCACATTATAATGAAAAGTATTTGATCCAAGTTAAGCAAACTAATTCAAGAGTAAGAAAAAGAAAATGCTGCCAGCTCTGTGGATTATGTTATTCATAATGACTGGGCTCTTTGAGTTAACTTGCTGCAGTAATTTGGACCACCGAAAATTAGAAAATAACTATAACTCAGTTCTACCAGAAAGACTCCGGAGATAAGCGTGAAGGAAGAAAAGTAGTTTAATCTAACCGTATTTAACAGTTCCACAGATAACAAAATATTTGCAGCCCCATCATCAGCCCAGGTCTTCAAAGTGTAGAGCCCCATTGATCCTGCCGTACAGGGACAACAGGCGGCGGAGCCTACCCCATAGGCAATCGAGCGGGGACCAAGTGGTGGCAGTGGGAAGGAAGGAGAGGAACGACAAAATGTCAGAATCTGAAAGCAGCGAGGCAGGTGTGTACGTTGAGTCATTTTAAAGACAGCTGGAAGCTTGTGATTGGTCAGAAAAATGAGTGACGTAGCATTGGAGTCCCCCTGGCAGAACTTGCAGTAAAGCTTTCATTTTTTTAAGCTTTAACATGTTAAGTAACTTGCCTTAATTTGAGGCAATAAGTTTACATATATATTTTTAAATAGTCCACTAATTTGAGTTCATAGTGTTGTTGTAGACAATGAACATTTTAGAGCAGGAAACATTCAAGCATGTATTCTCATAATCAAAAACTGCTGTTTCTTGCTGTTCTTTTTCATGACTGACTGAAGCCTCTGCCCAGACCACCGCCCCCATAACTGACCAGATGGTTAGAGTATGTTCAGTCAAAAGGTCAATTCTGGTGTATGGAGCTCAACCCTTAAAACACCAGGGCACACCAGCAGGCCCAAAGTTTTATTGCACAGTTCTATAACCTGAGAATGTCTCAGCCAGTTCACCAAAGTCCATGTAGTTACTGAAGTATATGCCTTAGTATGTAATAAGCTTGGGATTTTAAAGGGTTAATTTTTTTCATACATTGATGTGTCTTCACGCTGGACACTGCACAGACAAATTGGAAAACGACACATCCAGACCTTGCCGTACTCATCCACAAAAGGCCGGTGTGGCTGCAGGTTTTGATTCCAACACAGGGTTGGAGAGTTGACTGGATTAACATTTTCAAGTGGCTGGAGTTTCAATTTTGCATGCACTAATGTATGTCTATTGTTATATCCCAGCTCCTACTCATCAGCATGTGACTACAAAGCCAGTTTTGAAACCAAGGTGGCAAGAGCGGCTAAATTGTACTCAAGTGTTGCATAAAGCATTTCGCTGTTGTCAGAAGAAAGCCTCATATCTACAAAATGGTTACTGTACAGGAGAAGGACAAAACCTACACTACTGTGCACAAGTTTTAGGCATCTAAGCACATTTTTAAACAATTTACAGTGAGGAAAATAAGTATTTGAACACCCTGCGACTTTGCAAGTTCTCCCACTTAAGAAGATCTGTGTGGAGGAATGGACCAAAATCCCTGCTGCAGTGTGTGCAAACCTGGTGAAAAACTAGGAAACGTTTGACCTCTGTAATTGCAAACAAAGGCTACTGTACCGAATATTAACATTGATTTTCACAGGTGTTCAAATACTTATTTGCAGCAGTAACAAACAAATAAATTATTAAAAAATCATACATTGTGATTTCCAGATTTTTTTTTAGATTACTTCTCTCACAGTGGACATGCACCTAAGATGAAAATTTCAGAACCCTCCATGATTTCTAAGTGGGAGAACTTGCAAAGTTGCAGGGTGTTCAAATACTTATTTTCCTCACTGTATCTGTGTTGGCTCTCTGACCCTGGACTGTTTTGACCCTGAATATGGATTTGCCCCTAATGAATCTCGCTTATCTCCACCATATCATATCATATCATCGCTCCCACACATTACACATTAGAATAAACTCATATTCATAATTCAAATAAACATAAAAAATAAAAAGTAGCAAGAATTTCTTGGGTCCATATTTTTCCTTGACACCTTCACAGCCACCAGAGAGGCTTGCTAATATTATCAATTACATCATGAGCACAGTTTACTGAAGCACTGATTGGTCAAACCAGGAGTTGCTTTTTAACTTCATATAATACTGGGCTTCCTGGGTGTCTTGGGAGCCTAAGACCTTCGCACAGTACTGCACTTCACTTTTAATGCAAGTCATTACATTAGTCAGTGCAATGTAACCCAAGTAATTTTAGGTAATTTCCTCATTTCCAAGTCCATTCATCATGAAATTTAGATAAAATGTAAAGGGTAACAGGCATTTTCATGTTATGTCAAAAAGTTATATCAAAAACTATAAAAAGTTTTCTTCCGACACCAGCGATTTGCATTGCCTGTTCATGTGACAAAAGGAATTTGTATAGTGGCAAGTTTAAATTACTGCAGGCATCAGGGGTGTATTTCAAGGTTTGTGCATGGTGTGTTAAATATATTTCATTTCTGCCACTATCCATGGTTTTCCTGGCGTCTTACAGCACAGCGAAAACACAAACACAGTTTCAGGCAAAGGACAATGTTCAAATTTTTTTTATCCATCAGTTTTGCCAGCATTTCCACTGGTAAATGACCAAATAAAGTCTTTGATACAAAAGGACAAAAGGACGCTCATGGGATGGAGCTGCTACTCACTCCAGGCAATATCGCATCACTCCGCTTTCACTCTATGCTAGTAACATAATAAAGGCGGAGGTGAGGGAGATATAGCTAATTTCTTCTCAACAGGCTGTGATGTGGCCCTATTGGATGTCATCATGTAGAAAGAATCAAAAGTCACCTGCAGTCTGTGAGTGCAGGTTAGTAATCCATTCAGTGGTTTGAGGTTTCTGTGCCTGCCGTGAGATCTTGAGAAAAGACTCAAGAGTCGGCAACCTTGTTCCAACAAAGCAGAACACGTGATCAACTGAATAATATATTAGAGACTGTGATGAACTGAATAACAGGTCTGCTTCGGGTTGTTTAGAACTAAAATTTACAGCTACAGTGGCTCTTTTCAGAGAAGATCGAACATTTCTGCTCTAGGGGGTGTGTTCTTGGCAGGGGAGGGGTTTGTACAGTTTCATTTCAGTTGTAGTAAAACAATAGTTAGGGTGACCATATTTTGGCTTTCAAGAAAGAGGACCATGGAGCCAGGAGGTTGGCTAGGGGCAGACTGTAGTCAAATCTTGGAAATTTCCAGGCCAATTTAGAAATCTCAGCCAGACCATTTTTATAAAGCCCAAAGAGAGCACATGTCCCATGTATGGTCACCCATATATAGCAGCTCCTGTGTGGTGTAACTCTCTAACTATCATTGACCCTGTCATTAGGAGATTGTTCAGTTCAACTCTTAGGGGTATGAAATCCGTGGACAGGAGTCCAAGACAGCATAATAAGAAACCTAGCAAGCAGGTGGAAAAAGCAGTGACTAAAAATGAAGTAAAAATCTAGAGTAAAGCAAAAATATAGAATTCCTAAGCGGGTTCTCAGTCAAAAATGGCACTTTTAGAGACTGTTAGCCAAAAACTCTAGCAAATTAAATTAGCTGACCAAACATTTGAACATGATTGCCTGCTAGCTACTGTTAAATAATGAGCAAAATGTGTCTATACTAACAATCTGATAAATTGGTAAGCTATATGAAGACACTTTGGCAGGTTGACCACTGACACTGAATAGCTTTATATTTAGGCAATCTGACTCAAATAGGAATTAGGGAACAAATACCTATCAACTTCTCCCCCATCTTGAATTCTCATCACACTTCTAGAATCGCCCTCTCTATCATTTTTCCATTAAGTGATGACATCACACCAAAATCCATTGCAGCAAAAGTCAACATGAGCTGAACTTTTTCAGGTGTAGCCCAACAGGATTAATGTAGCATGTCAGCTGAAATGCGGTAACATTGCATCAATGTCTAATGCAAATATGTGACTGCTGGGCCCCATTCACCCTCCGTTCTTAAGAAGAAATCTCATCTTAAAACCCACTTATGCAGTGTCTATGAATATTCTGGCATTCACCAATGTTTCCTTATTTGAGTTTTGTTCTTAGATAAGAACAGAATCTTCACACACTTAAGACCACAAAGATGTGAACAATTTTAAGATGACGTCATAAAATCTTTCTCAAGAACAATTTTAAGAAAATAATGATATTGAAGATGATGGTGAATGAGGCCCATTGTTTTCACTGAAATCAAAGCGATGGATACTAATATGTCCTGCGTTAATCTCTCTCTCTCCTCTGGCTACACTTCCAAAATCAGGCTCCACAACTGAGCAGCACGCAGGATGTGTCGCCCTGCCGGGACAGCGAACGCAACACCTGCTTTCTTCCCCTTCTTATCCCATCTTCTCCCTCTTTCTGTGCCATCTGTTTCATCTCAGATATGAAACTTCTCGCATCTTTTTTGGCTTTGACATAGTGTGTTTTTTTTTTCCCCTTCACCAATTTCCTCAAATGGGCGCTCAGCTATCTGAGGCGTGCTCCAGCGGGGTCCCATTGAGAGAGCATCAAACACAAGACCTTTTTTTGCTTGTTTTTTTGGTTCCCTGTTTTCCGCCCCTCAAAGCTCTTTGGAAAAAAGGGTCTGCTTGGAGACGGCATGTGACAGTGATGTGTGCTGGGGTGATGCTGGGGAAATGGAGGGCTTGGTTTTATTTACTGGCTCATGGCCATCAAATGACTGCTCTCCACGGGGATGAGAAATATGCCTCCATGGCGCAGCAACTGTTGCTGGGTAGCAGTGACGCAGACTGACCTTCTGGGTTTCTGGTTCACGCTGCCCCCGATAACATGTACCCAGAGTGGTGAGGAGGGGGGGTGTGTGTAGTTCTTTGTTTAAAATTGCCTCAGCATTCAGAAAAATGGATTTACACAAAACAAATCCATTGAAATGAGAAAAAGCAGAAAAAAATACTTGGCAACAGGATTTTTAGATCCAAATGATGAAAGCTCACTATCAGTCTGTTATTTTCCATTATACCAGCTTAGTCTCAGATCTCAGATGCCATGGTTACATGACGAACTTCATATAATATAAAAAATATTAACCACCTTCTTGATTAATTAGCAGTAATTTGTTGGCAATTTGCATATAAATTCATATTTTAAAGGACCAACATCAATAATTTTTCTAGTATTTTTTTTTTCTGTCCACTTATAACACTTGTGTGGTTTAATGCACCCAAAATGGTCACAGTTCTTTTGTACATGACAATTTTCAAACCTCTCTTCATCCCATACAATTAAACAAACTGTTTTGTGGCTGTGCCTTTAAGACATACACTATGTATTCGCTCATCTGTCTTCACACACATATGAACATGAGTGACATCCCATTCTTAACCCATAGGGTTTAATATGATGTTGGCCCACTCTTTGCAGCTATAACAGCTTCAACTCTTCTGGGAAGGCTTTTCACAAAGTTTAGGAGTGTGTTTATGGGAATTTTTTTAACCATTCATCTAGAAGTGCATTTGTGAGGTCAGACACTTCAGACACTAATGTTGGATGAGAAGACCTGACTCACAGTCTCAGCTCTAATTCATCTCAAAGGTGTTCTATCAGGTTGAGGTCAGGACTCTGTGCAGGCCAATCAAGTTTTCCACACCAAACTTACTCATCCATGTCTTTATGGACCTTGCTTTGTGCACTGGTGTGCAGTCATGTTGGAACAGGAAGGGGCCATCGACAAACTGTTCCCACAAAGTTGGGAGCATAAAATTGTCAAAAATCTCTTGGTGCTGAAGCATTAAGATTTCCTTTCACTGGAAGTAAGGGGCCAAGCCCAACTCCTGAAAAACAACCCCCCACCATAATCCCCCCTCCACCAAACTTTACACTTGGCACAATGCAGTCAGACAAGTGCCGTTTTCCTGGCAACAGCCAAACCCAGACTCATCCATCAGATTGCCAGATGGAGAAGCGTGATTCTTCACTCCAGAGAACACGTCTCCACTGCTCTAGAGTCCAGTGGCAGCACTTTCTTGAAAAGAGTGACAAATACACTGATGTGTTGGTCACCCTCTAGTCCTTCATCAGTGGTCACAGGACACTACCCACAGGACGTTTTTGACTGGACATTTTTGGTTGGTGGACTATTTTCAAGTGAAGTGTTTATAAATTAAACCACCACGTCAGTGTTACTGTGGTGCTGAGAATGATCATCACCCAAATAGCACCTGCTTTGTGAAGGACCATGGGGCCAACAAAGTATCAGAGAAACAGATGGATTACAGTCTGTAATCGTAGAACTACCAAGTGGACCTATAGAGTAAGTGGAGCTGATAAAATGGACAATAAGCATAGAAACAAGGGGTAGTAAAAAGATAAGGGCAAAGGGTGAAACATTTCAGAATTAAATAGCGAAGTAGAATATCTTTAAATGATTTAAGTGGCAGGCAAACACAAACAATAACAGGAAAAAATATCAAGCAGTGCTACTGAACAAAGTGCTGTTTGGGAGCTGAAAGAGTCCGTTCTTATTGCTTAGCTGAGCCAGTTAATCTTACTCACTGAACAGAGCCTGAATTCACATCACTACATCACGGTCCTGATTTGGCTTGCTGGTCATGGCTACTTCATTCCGATTCTGGTCAGCCTCACCTCCTTACTAAGCCTGAGTAGTTTATCCCGCACGAGCTGCTTTAACATGCGGTGTAAAGGAGCTGATAGGTGGAAAGGTCAGAGGAGCCAAATTAGAGTTCCCCTCACTCCTGACACAGGGCTGTTGAGCAGCTATTTCCATATCTTGTTAACAGGCTTGCCTGTCTCGTGTGGAGTGAAAATTCGGCCTGACGTCTCAGGGTGCTGATACGAAGTATGCTGGGACATTGTAACCTTGGAGATGAGAGCCACCACATAACAACAACATTTGTCCCATAAACTCATGGGAGTCGCATGTTACAGCATGAGTTCTGATATCCATTTGATATAGAAATGAGTGGCTTTCACAAAACCTTGACTGGAAGAGTAGTAGTGGAACAGTTTAAGATAGCATATCTAAAGGAAAAGGCAAGAAAGTCAAGCAAATAAATGAACATGACACATCATCCCCTGATATTTTCAGTCACTCAGTCCTCTTGTTGAATTTTGGGAAATCACCCATCTTTGCCCATCAAAAGGTCATGGATGACTTCAATTTTCTAGAAGTGAATAATGAGAAAAAAACATACCCTAATGTTTTAACCTATTATTTTGGTAGTTAATCTAATGTGCTATGCTGCATTCATGACAACTGGAAGCTTGGATTTTTCTTTTGGAATCTTTTGTTTCCTACCTAAAAGTGTTAATCTAACTTTAGCTGTTTGGGGTCAGGGAAAATTTGAAGGTTTACAGTAGGCTACTACTTGTTTGGCCACATATAAAAAGTTAGTTTGATGCAGAAAAATTACACAATTACAAAATTTACAGTTTCAAAAATCTTGTACAGAAGGGCTTAAACTCACAGACATCCTAGTATGCCAGGGTTTGTTAAAAACACTTAAAACACATTATTATTGCCATGTTGAACTTAGATCACAAATGAACAACTCCGACAATGTCCAGGTTCGAAGGACATTAAAATGCATTTTCCTTCTTAGAAATCAGAAAGTTCCCGATTCCCTCCTGGAAAGGAACATAGAATTAGGCCTTTAGCCCTCAATTACTAAGCAATGGCAGGGCTGGAAAAAAATCCTGATTGGGCAATTTTCTTCTGGGCTTTTAAATATCTTATAATATCTGTCAAGAGTATCAAGAGTGTTACTACAATACTTGCAATGATGATTGTATTAAATGAAAATACATGCATCATTCATTGAATGCCTACAACAGTGGTCACAAACCCTGGTCTTAGAGAACTACCTTGTAACATTGACTGGGTTTACTTTGACCAAAGAATGAGATTAACAAAAATTTGTAAGGGGTGGATTGCCTTTCCTAATAAGAAATAACCACACATGCTTAGCTATATTTAGCTTCAAACAGACAGTGTTTTACCTTTGTAGGTATACAGAATTATTTTGAGACATGTCCACCAAGATTTCAGTGGGGCAAAAAAGTATTTATTCAGCCACTGATTGTGTAAGTTCTCCTATATAGAAAGATGAGAGGTCTGTAATTTTCATCATAGGTTCACTTCAACTATGAGAGTCAAAATGAGAAAAAAATCCAGGAAATCACATTGTAGGATTTTTAAAGAATTTATTTTTAAATTTTGGTGGAAAATAATTATTTGGTCACGCACAAACAAGCAAGATTTCTGGCTCTCACAGACCTGTAATTTTTTCTTTCCTCCTCTTCTGTCCTCCACTCATTACCTGTATTAATGGCACCTGTTTGACCTTGTTATCTGTATAAAAGACACCACAGCCTCAAACAGTCAGACTCCAAACTCAACCATGGCCAAGACCACCGAGCTGTCGAAGGACACCAGGAAGAAAATTGTAGACCTGCACCAGGCTGGGAAGAGTGAATCTACAATAGGCAATCAGGTTTGTGTGAATAAATCAACTGTGGGTGGAAATGGAAGACATACAAGACCATTGATAATCTCCCTCGATCTGGGGTCCACGCAAGGTCTCATCCCGTGGGGTCAAAATGATCATGAGAACGATGAACAAAAATCCCAGAACTACACAGAGGGACCTGATGAATGACCTGCAGAGAGCTGGGACCAAAGTAACAAAGGCTACCATCAGTAACACACTACGCCAAGAGGGACTCGAATCCTGCAGTGCCAGGCGTGTCCCCCTGATTAAGCCAGTACATGTCCAGGCCCGTCTGAAGTTTGCAAGAGAGCATATGGATGATCCAGAAGAGGATTGGGAGAATACCATGTGGTCAGATGAACTCAACTTGTCGTATTTGGAGGAAGAAGAATGCTGAGTTGCATCCCAAGAACACCATACCTACTGTGAAGCATGGATGTGGAAACATCATGCTTTGGGGCTGTTTTTCTGCAAAGGGGACAGGACGACTGATCCAAGTTAAGGGAAGAATGAACGGGGCCATGTATCGTGAGATTTTAAGCCAAAATCTCCTTCCATCAGTGAGAGCATTGAAGATGAAAGATGGCTGGGTCATCCAGCATGACAATGATCCCAAACACACCATTCGGGCAACGAAGGAGTGGCTCCGTAACAAGCATTTCAAGGTCCTGGAGTGGCCTAGCCAGTCTTCAGATCTCAACCCCATAGAAAATTTGTGGAGTGAGTTGAAAGTCCGTGTTGCCCAGCAACAGCCCCAAAACATCACTGCTCTAGAGGAGATCTGCAGGAGGAATGGGCCAAAATACGAGCTACAGTGTGTGCAAACCTGGAGAAGACTTGCAGGAAATGTATGACCTCTATCATTGTTAACAAAGGTTGTGTTACAAAGTACAGAGTTGCACTTTTGTTATTGACCAAATACTTATTTTCCACCATAATTTACAAATAAATTCTTTAAAAATCCTACAATGTGATTTCCTGGATTTTTTCTGATATTGTGTCTCATAATTTAAGTGTACCTATGATGAAAATTACAGACCTCTCATCTTTCTAAGTAGGAGAACTTGCACAATCAGTGGCTGAGTAAATACTTTTTTGCCCTACTGTACAGATTCATTACATTTGGACAATGCATAAACAACAACAATCACTACAACAAAACAAGATCCTATGCAATGAGCTTTAAGCAAGTATAATGAAACAGTTTCACCAGTTCCTAGAATTCCTATTCCTTGCTTTAACTCTTTTTAACTACCATATGAGATGATACAGTTCATCAATAATCCAACTGAAGTTTAGTTCCCATCCAAAACACTCGGTAGGATACAAGATAACAGTAGCATGGGTCCTCAGAGCCACACAAGCTGGTGTTTGACTGAAAGAAGCAGGATGGCCAGCATAAGCACAAAGTCAGAAACTGGATTTGGAACACATCTAGAAACACATCCAGACTAAACCCAGTAGAAAAGAAAACCCTTCTGAAAAAGGAAACATTAATGGGTACAAGCAGATGATTGAACACTGCCATCAACCCCTTTCCCCACATTAAGATGAAGCTATGCATAAAAGCATTACAGAATATAAATACATTGCCTATATTATGCCAAAGAACAGTTCCCCAACAAGGGACTAAGGAACAGAACAGGACCACATACACCAATACAGGCACAACATTATGAGCACCTCCTTGTTTCTATGCTCATTGTCCATTTTATCAGCTCCACATACTATATAGGTGTAGTTATACAATTACAGACTGTAGTCCATCTGTTTCTCTGATACTTTGTTAGCACCCTTTTAGCCCTGTTCTTCAGTGGTCCAGACCCCCATGGACCCACACAGAGAAGGTATTTTTTATGATGACTGGATCAGACACAGAAGCGCTGCTGGAGTTTTAAAACACTGTGTCCACTCACTGTCTACTCTATTAGACACTCCTGCCTTGTCAGTCCACCTTATAGATGTAAAGTCAGAGACAATAGCTCATCTGCTGCTGCACAGTTTGTGTTGATCATCCTCTAGTCCTTCATCAGTGGTCACAGGACGCTGCACACAGGACGCTGTTGGCTGGATATTTTTGGTTGGTGGACTATTCTAAGTGACCTCAGTGACGCTGAGGACTTTAAAACCTCCAGCAGCACTGCTGTGTCTGATCCACTCATACCAGCACAACACACACTAATACATCACCACCACATCAGTATTACTGCAGTGCTGAGAATGAGCTAACAAAGTATGCAGAGAAACAGATGGACTACAGTCTGTAATTGTACTGTAGAACTACAATTACTACTAAAGGAACAGCAAACCTGGGGTTAATGACTGGGAAGGGAATTACCCCAGGGACAGTGACTACTGCTGTGTCTTATTTAAGCGGCTGTGAACTTTGAAGGTTCCGTTCTTCTTCTGCATACGTCATAAGCACCATCTCATTTCGAAATAAATGTGGGGGATCCTTGAAATACAGCAGAGAAACGAAACCTTCTTTCAGCTGAATTCTGAGGATGCATCAATGTATCCTTCTCAGTCCTGAGTTACCATGAGCCTCTGTGCTAGAAGCTACTGCAATAAAGGAGCAGAGTCAGTATAGAGGTACAGCAAGAGAATATGTTTTTAAACATATGTTGCCATAATTTGTTTGTGAAAATTAGCACCAGTTTACAGCATAAATGGCTGTAAAGGATGCTATGAAAAAGCTTCCTGCTGTTATATGGGCGACCATCTATATTTTAGTATTGATGGTTGAAGTTGTCAGTATACAGTGTCGCTCACATAAATTAAAGTTTGTAAAATGAAGAGTTCATATTTTAACTTGCCGCTATAGAAGGAGGGGAGGCTCCTCCGCAGAACATTGCTCCTAAGGATGCTGTGAAGGATGCACTCTACCTATGCAACTCTACCACCAGTCTACCTATGCAACTGTCCTCCTAAATAAGACACACCATACATATTGTCATAACCTTCCTGTTGACTATAGTTTGAATCCAAATGTGCAACATCTGTTTCAGCTAATTAACTAAATTAAAAGTTATTGACTGACTGGATCAGATGCACTAATGTAGGTATAGTCAGGAGGCAGCATGTTAAATGCAGGCTGGAAATAAACTCTGCAGGACAGAGCTCCAGGAGGAGGGTTGGTGACCACTGGTCTAGAAGGTCCTAAGGGTTCCCTATAGTCTCTATGGGCCAGATGTAACCTTGTAATGAGAATGTCTGGGGTTAACCATGGGGAATTTTAGGCATAATATGGGTAGGAATGTAAACTTATTACAGTGAGAACAAGCAGTCTGAGACATTTCTAAACCAATCCATCACTTTGTGAATGTGGAGTTCTAAGTAGGGAGGCAATGGTGCATTCATCAGCATTGTAAGACAAAAAGCCTGTTGTTAGCCCATGGATGCAATGTTAGTTAGAATGGCTGAAAAATCCTCCAAAAAATCCATTTACGCATTTAAGGGGCCCTTATTGGTCCCACAATGGGGATATTTTACCTCCGCTGTTAACCCATCCGTGCAATGAAACACCACATACACACTAGTGAAGACACACACTAGGGGATAGTGAGCATTGGGGAGCATCGGAGAATTGGGCAGCCCTATCCACAGCGCCTGGGGAGCAGTTGGGGGTCAGGTGCCTTGCTCAAGGGCACCTCAGTCATGTTCTGTTGGCAAGGCTGGTTCCCTAACCTCCAGCCTGTGACTGCATTTAGATGTGTGTTGCAAGTGCAGTGGACACATTACATTCAGAGAAATAAACATCTCTTGCAAGGGAAAGACATGTTAGCCGGTGAAAGCATTTCACTATTTTTTGCTTGTGTTACATGGATTTTAAAAGAGCATGGGCTACAGCATTTCTGGGGGGTGGGGGGCAGTATTAAGAGAGGACATACCCTTGTGCAATCCAGCACTAAAAGTTTAACAAGTTCTCTCCAGATGTGTGTTCTTTTTATGAGGTCATGTCGAGTTCCACTATACTCACTACCATGCCACCAGTCTGTGTTAAATATATTTTGAAAAAACTAATTGTCCACAAACCTTTGATGATCTTTTGCCTAAAGCTCAACAAAAGTAAATTACGGTGCCTGAATTTCAGCATTCCTTCAACAAATGTACCCTTGTTCAAAAATGATAACTGTTCTATATTTTCAGACAATGTTTTCAGTTCAGGCCCGTTCATGTGTTCAAGATCTCTCTTCATCTCTCCTTAAAGTGTTCACGCATGGCCAGCACCTCACAAACACGCAGCGGAAAGAGTTCAAGAAGCAGATTCAAATCAAAAGGCATTTCATTTTGTGGTCAGCATTCCAAGGTAAGAGGTAACAAATGAGAACATGAGCAAGTTGCAGGTCTCATGGTGAGACGTCCAAGGTTAACATGAGCCCTCAAGGCCTCTGAGGTTAATGTAGTTTCCCTGCAAAGTTCAGACCTTGACTGTTTAACATTTATTTTTAAGTAGCCATTTTTAAGGCAGCCCAGAGGGTGTGGAAACAGTAATAAATTTTCAGCAAAGGTCCCTGAAGCCACTCTGGGATTCCAATCAAAATGAAGAAAGGTGTGAGAGAAAGGGAGATGGGGAAAAAATACACACACCCAGAGAAACAGAATGGAAGTTAAAGCATTAACAGAGGTTAAGGAGAAGGTCTGAGATCATTTTTTATTTACCACTTTTTGCAATGAATAGAAAAGAAGATTATGAAAGGATATTTACAGTGATGCCTAAAGCTCATGTTCAATGTCAGTGGTATTCAACTAAAACTGGCCAAGGTCTAGTTATATCACATTTTTTGCTTTCAAAGGTCCAGATAAACAAACGTACATAAGTGAATGGTAATGGCAGTTTTGAGCCAAAACATTACGGATGAAATATATAACATTATCTTGTAACAACAGCATGTGTTAAGGTCTGGGATATATTAGATGGTAAGTTAGAACAGTTGGTTGTAGTTGATGTGTTGGATGTGGGAGGGACGAAGACCCGAACAACTTTGACAAGTCCAAATTGTAAAGTACAGACTGAGCATCTCTAAAACAGCAAGGCTTGTGGGATGCTCCTGATCAGCAGTGATAAGTATCTACTGATAGTGGCCCAAGGGGCAAACCACCAACTGGCAACACGGGGGTGCCCGAGACCTTGTAGAGGGCACCAGAGGTCTTGTAGAGTACATGCCTTGGTGGGCCAGAGCTGTTTTGGTGGCAAACAGAGGACCAATACCATATTAGGCTGTGTAACTGAGTATACTTTTATAAGCTTAGACATGTTAAATTTGTGTGGCTCTTTTTTTGTTTGGGAAAAAAATAACTTTTGAAAGAAATGACTTTGAAACTTTTACAATTAAAAATGTGAGTCCGCAAAGCAGATAGTCCTGTCTTTTCATGAGGTAAAATAAACTGAATAAATTGAAAGAAATAAATTCAATAAAAAAATTAATAAATGAACACTTCACGCTCTTGTGCTGTCAGAGGTGGACACTCTGGACGTTCTTGTTGAGCACTGGATTTATTTTATTCATCCTCAGGACAAAATTTTGTGGGTGGATTAAATTGAAGTGTTTTGTTTTGCCGCAGGGCTTAATATTTCCATTAATAACCAGCAGTATGAACAGATGAGATACAATGCATATGATCATTCTCAGTACTGCAGTAACACTGCAGGTGGTAGCGTGTTGGTGTGCGTTACGCTGATATGAGTGGATCAGACATAGCAAGAACAGGGTGAAAGGAGTGTAGAAACAAGGAGACGTATCCAGTAATGTGCTCGGTGAGTGTATGTGATGCCGAACGTAAAGTAGTGGTAAAAACAAAATCATTTCTTTTTGTGCCTTACAATGCTGTGTGCGCAGCCCTCTGCCAAGAATAAAAATAGGTTTTAGGCTGAAATCTAAAAACTAATATGAAGTACTGTCATCTGAATGACTTGGCTTACATCTATACGAATGATTTGATCATGCAGAAATTTTGAAAAATGGAAACATATTAGGGTGATGTTCTCTACTAACTCTACTACATACAGTTTAAGCAGTTTGTTATTATTATTATTATTATTATTATTATTATTATTATTATTATTATTACTCAACTAATTCAAACAAACAAGCAGTATATTCCTGCAGGACACTAAGTGTAAGTCTTGTTTTGTGTAACAAAGAACATCTGAGTCAGTCAGACAACATAAATAAAGCTGTGCTTCATGTTCCTATAATCACTTGATTCATTATAAGTTATAACCTTAATGCATGCTATAAGTGATAAACACATTTTCATTCATGAGCTGAGAAATATTGAGTAGGCCTCATAAACAATCCTTTACATCAAATTTTCAGTCAAATGTCTCTAAGGAGCTTGTATGCATACATATTGTGTTATGCCTATGTTGTGCGGAGTTCTTTATGGATTGACACAACTGTGTAATTTTCACTTGAGAGGATTTCAGTGGGCTATTGACATGGTGTATTGACTGAAGGTTACCGGTAGGATGCGAATACATACAGTATTTTCTCTTTTCTTTCTACATTTTTCATAAAACAGTGAGGCTAGTGTTATTGTTTTACTCTTCTGGCTGAGATTAAAGCGCAGGGTCTGACTATTTGCTTATTGATTTCCTTTCCCAGCTTGAAATCATTCTTCACAAACAACTACCACCGTAACATTTTCCTCCAAACGTAATATGTAATGCCAACGGACCCCTAATAAAATGAAATAAAATCTCTTTATGCGCACATCAAAGGTCAATGTGCTCCAAGGCAAAATCTTTTTTTGTGTGTTTTGGGTTAAATTAAATAGAGACCTGGACTTGCAACAGTGAAATATGGAGAGTTTGAGAATTAGTCAAGCCATCATCATGAATTCAAAGAGGCGTGAACTGCTGCTTTCCGCAGAATGAGCTCATTGACTGACGCATGGAGATGCTTGATGATGCAATTTCCCAACCTGTCACACCCCTCGCCCTTAGAAGTGATCCCCCTGCATGTCATTAAGGCAGAATAATCTCTTCAATCCCTAATGGACTCCATTTTTGACTCTTAACCATAAGTTTAAGATGTAAGATTAAGACGCAGTGTTAAAGGGGGATTTCAATCATTTTAGTAAATATTCTGCGTAGTTCAATCGCAGAGATGTACATAAGCATTCGGATTGTTTTGATGCAAAATGGTTCAGTATAGTGAAACTCTTAATTTCCTTATAGAGGTGGAGATAGGAGCAAGGGGTCACAATGCATACAACACAAATACAGCCATTTGATTTGCTATCCTCAGCGTACTTGAGTTAATGTTGAAATACTCAAGGTAAAATATTACTTGAGTAAAAGCAGAAGTTCCTCCCTTTTGAGTAAAAGTACAAAAGTATTTGTTTTCAAATTGACTTGAGTATCGAAAGTAAAAGTACTAAAAGATTAATTATGGCTGATGTCCTGTTATCACTTTTGTAACAAGACTCGCTTCATGAACTCGTTTTAGGTGAAAATCCTCCAGCGTCTCTCTTGGTCTTTTAATAGAATGTCATTAATTAGTGACGCTGACGTCTATTAAAATGATCATAAGTACAAAACACTGAAGGTAAACAGTTTCCATCAGGGAGAACCGAGTGGCTCTGAAATCACTTTTTACACACAAGCAAAGTTTCAGTTTAAGATTACGTTGAATAAAAACTGGCTTTAAGCTCAGGATCACAAATGAGTTTCCTTTACTATATTGCATCTGTAGGTCTGTGTTCATAAACAAACTAGCAAAAACTAATTTACTATAAAATGAAGTTAAGTGATACTTTTTTAATCCACAAACAGGGAAATTCCACCTCCGCATTTAACCCATTCATGAAGTGAAATACCACATACACACACACTAGGGGGGCAGTGAGCACACTCGCCCGGAGCCGTGGGCAGCCCTATGCATGGCGCCTGGGGAGCAATTGGGGGTTAAGTGTCTTGCTCAAGGACGCCTCAGTCATGGACTGTCGGCACTGGGGATCAAACCGGCAACCTTCCGGTCACAGGGCCAGATCCCTAACCTCCAGCCCACGACTGGCCCACAATGAAAGTGTTTGTATGAATTCAGAAAAAAAAGACACATCAGTCACGACTGCATATGTGTACATATTTCTATATTGTGGTCTATTTACACAAAGCTATGTTAGTTCATCATTGATGTTGAATAGACACTCAAAATTTTACGCTGCTGCTCTGACGTTGAACCGTGTGCTGCACTGGGTCGGTTTCACCAACAGGGCAAAACGAGCTCAAAACAACATGCCGCTGTGCCCTGATTGGTGCTCTTCCTTAACAATTCTTTCATTTTGACGTCACGTTTTTATGCCCATATAAGCCAAAAGTAACAGATTGTAATGGAGTAAAAAGTCAGATATTTGACTTTGAAATGTAGCGGAGTGAAAGTAAAAAGTCGCCCAAAATGGAAATACTTCAGAAAAGTACAGATACAGGGGAAAAACTACTTAAGTACAGTAAGGAATTACATTTATTTCATTACTGTCCACCACTGGCTATCCTAAACAATGTCTTCTGAGTTTTTATATGTAATATTGATAACATTAAAATAGTGATAAATCTGAAAAAAAATCCTCTGGGGACTATTTTGCCTTAAGGCCTAGTTACATTTGCATTTGGTCACAAACTTTTATAAATGAAATTGCATTCATTTCAATGAAGCTTTCCACAACGAGCAATTTTCAAAATTCACAGATGTCCTGGACTGAATTTCACGCCTGAAATATCACACTGAATTCACCTTTAGTGAACTTTGACATGCAAATTTGTGGCTTAGCCCTGCTGCTTTGGCTGCATTGACCTCTGAAGGAGCCTCTTTTCATATAGCAGAACCAAACCTCCAAAATGAAGGAAACACTCATTTCAGTACAAACTTCTTCACCTTTCATCCTCTCAGCCTATGAAGAAACACATGTAAAAGGGACTGCATAGTCCCAAATAGCAAGAGAATAGCGGCCAATGGCTTTTTGCTTAGCGTTTTCCGGGCGACCTACTGGTGGTTAAGCAGAGTATTGATAAAATCTTACTTTTCATTGGTCGTTTTCTTTTTCACAGTCTAATTTACATAGTTTTCCGTCATTTCTTTCTTTCATTATCCCTTGGAAATTAGTTTAATTTATGATTTTAATTACAGCAATTAGGCCCAGTCATTTCTCTCAACTGTCTTAGAGTTCCAAAATAAAAGGTTGTGCAGTTAAAATCTTTTTGAGGAGATTCAAAATTTGTTAGACCTTGTATGCAGGTCAATAATCTGGGTAGTACATGAGTGGACCAGCAGAGGCGTACAGTCAGCGGGGTGCTGACCTTATAGAGCCAGTGGATTGATGTATGCTTGCTATATGGGGATACACATTCAGTCAGGTAGAATGTATTATTATCTGTTTTATGCTTTTACTGTAGTAGAGGAGTTAGCTTGCTAATGGCTATGTTAGCTTGTTGGCTAGCTGTAGCTGCACACAAATCATGACACTGCTGTTAGCCATACAATTTCTGTGCTACAGATCAGTGTGTAATATGCTGTGGTGAGTATATACTTATCAGATAAAATTCTGTTGATTGATATTTTTACTTGTCATGGTAGATGAGTTAACTGGCAGCTTTTTTCACCAATCATCCAGTTATCTACATTTCCCCCTGCATTTCAGTGTGCAGCATACTTGCACAGGTATATGTTTCTGACATAATTAAGTTCACTTTAGTGTCATTGCTGTTTATGGTTAATGAGTTGCATATTGCATCAACATTTTTTTCAGATCTGCTCTTTGCAGAGCCATGCAACTGGTTCAAAAGTTGCAGTCACACTAGACATTTGTAGAGTGGGTTGACCATGGCTGGTTGATGTTAAGATCAGATAAGATGCGTTTAACATGCGTTTAAGATGTGATCTTAACATCAACCAGCCACTTTTGAACCAGTTGCATGGCTCTACAAAGAACAGATCTGAAAACGGTATCTGAAAACTACCATAAGACAAAGTCTCTCACATTGGGGAATATATTCATCATTGCTTTGTGCAATAACTTTAAGTAGCTTTTAGAGGCATTAAAGACTTCATATGACTGGTTTCTACCACCACCACCACCGTGAATGACTCTGTATATTTCCCTCCAATGACACATTTCACAGAGTTTTGCAGAAATTTTGAGGAGAAAAATGATAGAATTGTCTTTTAAACTACTGTTTTGGCCCAGGTTAACTATTTCACTAGAAAGATTATTTGAAAGTCTTATAAAACCTTCTATGCTTGTACCATATTGATGGCCTGTGCACAAAACGGCAGAAACTGAACTAAGAAAAAAAGTGCCCTGTATTGCACAATGATATTTATCAGAGGGCATTTAATGCACAAGAGGCAAATGATCCAACAAAATACATTAGCCTTATTTACTAGATAGAGAGCCTTATTAGATCTCTCGCTGCAATGAGCCCGGCTTGGTGTTTCCGTCATTTCCAGCACATTAAGAAACACACAAATCAGACATTTGCGAAAGTTCATTACGTTATTTAGCCGACGGAATGACCTTGATGTTTCCTTGGAACATTTAACCATCCCCAAGGTAGCCATTATAGTGATAAATACATGCAACGCTGACAGCAGCGCCGGATTATTTATTTACTGAGCATGAGGAAGCACTTTTCGCTTGCTTGCTCTCTCTCTCTCTCTCTCTCTCACAACGCACACACACACACACATTCAGACCTCATGCTGTGCTTTCTGCACTCGTTTGTCATTGCACCCTGCCCAGCTTCCTACAGCTCAGTGGTGAGCGTCGAAATACGTCAAGGCTGCTCTCTCCATATCTCTCTTGCTCTCTCTCTTTCTCCATCAATACCTGGCCCCCAAGGTTGTCTCTGTAATGCTTAATGTCTTCAATCGGAGCAGGAGTGTTTATTAGTCTCCAGCTGCTGGCCTGTGTGCTTGGCCAAAGCTCGGAGATTATAATTAAACTCGGGGAAAATGTTCTACCTCTGCAAAACCTTTGGACAATTTTCAAGGCCAATGGAACTGGCCTGTAATTATGACCACTTACAAAGAGGTCATGGCTCGAATGATATAGCAAAGCTAGCCTTAATAGATTTCCACACATGGGTATTTATATGAAGAAGTGGAAAGTAACTAACTGCATTTACTTTTGTTACTGAAGTGTGTTTTTACCCTTTTGAATATAATTAAATTGTAGTACTTTTACTCATGTCAGTTTATAAAAACAAGGAGGAGAAAGTTTGTAAACAAATTTTATGTTCACTTGACAAAGCAATTGCTATGGAATCCCAGATGCTAAGGTGTACTAAGTCATTGCTGTAGTATTCCAGGTGGTTGCTAATGTGTGCATATATGTATGCTAGGATGCATGTGAGTCAGTGAGTGGTAATGTCTGTGAGGGCCAGAGTGAGAATCCTTTTGACATAGGCTCGTCTCATCACCATTACTGCATTTACAACCCTACAAATGGAAAAAATAAGCAAAAGAGACCAGAATAAGCACTAAAAAGATTTAAAGTCTTGTAGACGCTTTAGATACGTCTCCAGAAAACACCATGAGAAGAAGATTTGCTTGGAGGACTTTGAGAGTTCTGAACATTCCATTGCATGATATTTTATAAAAACTAATAAATGTGGCTACCAAAGCTTTCAAACAATAGACTCATACATACATATTAAGCTCAGGTCATCTTTTTCACCAGTGTTATTTGAATTTTCTGTTCTGGGGTGCCTTAAATGTTCAAAAATAAATAAATAAAAATTTGAAAGTTGGCGAATACAAAGTCAACATCACCTCAGCCCAATAAATACTTTAATTACCTCAATAAGTGAACCTTACTCCTTAACAAAATACCTTAAACTTTTGCTTGGAGATGTTATTAACTGTTATTAACTGTTATTAAGCAGCTGACAAGCAGCACAGCAAAGCAAATGCCGCTTCTCAAACCACACACTTCTGTACTTTATTTATTACATTAATGAGTGCACTTGTAATGGTATATGTGCTATTTTTTGCATACTATTTAGTGTGCTAGTAGGTGGATTAAAACATAAAAATAATGCAGCAGGGATTCTCAGATGTTTTAGCCATGTTTAGCCATCACTACAACCACAAATCAAATGAAATCAAGTCAGTACACTCAAACACATTGGTTACTATGCTTTTCATTTAAAAACATGTTTTACTGACTTTGCTGGATTGGTTATGGTTTTCTTATCTCATTAGATGCAACCACAGCATGGCAGAATGAACTTCAGCAGCACAATTGTAATGTCATCAGAATAGTATCAGTTGGTTCCAAATGCACCTGTGCACTGTTCCCCTATAGGCTCAACAATTCAAAACAGTTTTGTGGTGCTAGGCTGAAAACTGTGACCCATGAAAATACAGGTACACAGAAAGCACAGAATAATGATCATAATATGATGACAACAAAGATCAGCAAGTTGGATTACAGCTCATAAACCAATGAGAAGAAAGCCTGGTTGAATTTTAAAAACTCAGTTCTGAAAGCCAATCAAAACAAAAGCATCTCCCAGCCACAAAAAGTGTGACACTTCACCCCAAATATGTCCAGAGATGAGGAATATTAGTGAAGAAAGAAAGAGGATAACAGCAACGTGAGGAACATACTTCATCCATACTTATTCATACTTTCTTCATTTATTTGAAAAAAAAACTGCATTGGTTTTCAAATAACTGAAAGACAATGGCAGCACTGTTAGCAACTGTAGGCACTGTTAGCAGCCAAATATGCTTATATTTCAAAATCTCCACTTTTCACAAATGAGCCAGGTTTTAGCTAACTGTCTGAGCAACCTTAGCTAAACAGGTATTGTGTATTATATTCTCCTTTCTTTTTTATTATTTGAGAATAACAAGTATGATGGCTTTTTATTAAACCTAAAGGTGTTGTTAGTTAGCTACTTTAGTTTATGTACGCTTACATTTAATGAGCTAAGGAGCAGGAGTGCGGTCTCAAAAATGTATATTATTAATTGACTTAATTAAATCTCCTCATTATTTAGACTCAATCAAGCAATGTGATTCTAAACTACTTTTTTGGAGACAACTCATGGAATGCATGTAGTTTAATGCAAATCTTGTGCCTTACACAGTATACAGAAAGATGTGTAAATGTGCAAAAAGTAGATCAAAAGGTTCAGTCAGGGGACTATATCTCATGTAATATGCTTGGCATTAGTATTGTCTGTACAGCTGATCTCCAACAATGCAGCTGAGTCAACTCAGAAATATCCAGGTTTTGATTGTGAATATACAAAAAAGCAACTCAAAGTAATTACTCAAGTAGTTTTTTGATAATTTTACTTTTCCTTGCGTAATTCCCTTTATTATTATTTCACTACTTATGCATATCATCACTAGTCATTCTATTAGGGATTATCACCTCTGTTGATGTGAAAAAGTACTGAGCACTACTTTAGTCCATTTTCACAGTCGTTTCACAAAAAAAATGCTGAAATGGTTGATTAATATTGCTGCATGGACTAAAACCACCAAACATCACACAGACCTATTTACACAGTATCTATGGAGAATTTCCACTGTAATTAAAGCACTGCTTAATTCACACCCACATTGTCAAACTGTTATGGACTTTTTCCAGTCAATTCCCAATTTTGCATGAATAACTGGCTAAACATTGTGAATCATCTGCAAAGCATACAGTTGCAAAGTTTTTTCTCTTGGTATGTCAGCTTAGTGGATGTCTTAATGTGTTTACTGTCTCAGTGAGGAATGGCCGATGAAGAGCATCTTTTAAGGAGCCCAAATCGGAATTTATCTTCTGAACACATGCGTGGGTGTTTTATTTGTGCGCTCTGCTTGCATGAACTCCAGCTGTATGTTAGACCGAGTCTCTGACCTTCCTCACCTTCAGAACCCCCACCGTCCCAGCAGCGGCTTACCTCCCTCTGATCAATAAGCAATCACCCACTCTGCTCCTCAGCCGCACTGCCATCAAAACTGTTTACTGTTTACAATTACTCTCAGAAAGAGCCGTTTTAATTACTGACACAGCAACCCCTCTGCCATTCAAATCAAACCCATTATGAAGGAGAAAATGTGCTTTTTTTGAAATTCCATGCTTTTGCTGCTGTTCATTGAGCCGCCAGCATTGTTAAAACTCCGCTTATTTATAATGCAGTGACTGTTTCTGAACATTTGGGGCCTCTAAGCAACATCATAGTTGTGCGCCTGACGGGCTATTTAAAGATTGAATATATCATTAATTTTGATCAGGAAAAAAAAAGATAATAAAACAAAAAATGAACTATACAGACAGGCATGTAGAAGCAGAGCTTTCTGTGTGCTATCATGGTTCTAGCTAGACTTCTTTCATTATTATGGTTGACATATAAATAAATAATGAAGACAACAAAACAGTATTCACTCATAAGCCTCCTGGGTGGCTGGTTAAGTTTACAGTAACACCCTGTCCCACTCTGTCAATATGGTAATGGTAATGTGGGACAGACAAAAAAGCCTGCTGTATTTTCACAACCCACTTCGACATATGCAAGTTTTACAGATCCTGAATAAAGTTCATGAACCCCAAAAGTTTAACACATTACTGACACAGGATAAACTCAGTAATGATTTTTGATTGCTGAAATATATAAAGCTTAAGAGTTTAAGATATATAAAGCTTTGTCCCGCTTTATCAATATTCACTCAGCCAGGCCTAATAATAAAGTGAACAGATCAGCTTTTTATAGATTTTCTGGCTAATTTATACAGATTTTTTTAGAGTGACTACAATAACGGGGATCACACAGCACCAGTGGCATAACTGTCGGGGGGGCAGGGGCAGTCACACTGGGGCCCATGGCACAAAAAGTGCCCACAGAGACTTGCTAGTTGTCCCATCCAGGCATCAGTGCTATAGATGAAATAAAGAAGAGCAAAGGGTAGTAGGTCGACTAGTCCACAGTATTGCGGGTTATGTTCAAAATTTTATAAAAAAGTACAAGAAGAAGTGAGAGATGAAGAGAACACTCAGAATAACTCGTTATAAAGCTTTGTTACACAAGTGCATTGTTTATTTTATTCTTTTGAACTTTTTCATTGGCTGTTGGCAGAATTGATTCAGACTGAGTCGTTCACCCGTGTAGATTACTACAAGGGTCCCTAATCTCAATCCAGACAACCCCAGACTCTGTAACCCCAGCTATAGCATTTACAAATGCCAAATATACTGAAGGTTTTTTGTTTGTTTGTTTGTTTGTTTAGAGAAATGGCAAAACAAGAGATTTTATTCACTGTCTATAAATGCTCAAGTCTCTAAATTCTATCTAAATATAAACAAGGAAGGTCATTACAACCATCAGCATTAAAAATAATTCTACATTTTAAAGGTACATTGGACAACTTTTTTGTCAGCACAAGTTTGTTATCTGCCTGAGAACACTTGTTTGGAAAACTGCACTAAGAAGAGGAAGCCTTGTTTATGTTTACACTGACCTCCTGTCAGTGGTTCTATAAGACGTAACTCTATATCACATCACTCCACAAAAAAACCAAGATAGAACGTGGTAGTGAACTGTAACCCTTAATACAGTCGCACCTCTCGGACCAAAGAGACACAGGAATTTAAACGCTGTTATACAAAGAGACATTTAGAGGACTACTTGGAAAGCATGATTAGAACTAAAGTCTCTCTGAAATATAATGGTATGTCAACATATTACTCTTATTATGTCAAAAACATATTTTGCTGGGGTGCAGCAGTTTTGTACCCCCCTCTTGATACTTAAGCACATCCAAACTAGCCTAAAAAAATAACCTATACCCACAGAGTTCACAGTTAATAACATCTTTGGCTATGAAATGGATCACTTAATGTGCTTTATTGAGATGTAGCCTATATTGAGTATGATCTCCTCTCATGCTACATTATTAAAATGCCAGAATTTATTGTCTATGTTTAAGTAAAGAGGCAAGGCAAAATGCTTAATAAACAACCTAAATCATCACTAAAATGTAAAGACAATCAAACACTAAAATACAAGCGATGATGATAATGATGGTGATAATGATTCCAGGGGTGTGTTTCGCATTACTAAGCAGGAATGGGAGGCAGATGCTAAGAGGACAAAAATCGTTTCAGTATTGCTGTGTTCATCTACTTAACTGCTAGATGTTGATCTAATGGACTTTTAACTGTAAAGGTCTACAATGCTACCTGACCTGTGCTTACATTAGTGGTACAATACACTTGCAGCCCAGACTTTCACTTATCAGAAAGTCTAGTGGGTTTGTTTTTGGCTAACATAAAAGCCATCAACTTTGACAGAAAGAGGCTGTTTGACTGACATGTAGAACAGTCACTTATAAGCCAATATATTTGCACAGAATGTACAGCCATTACAATAAAAACAGACCCACAGAAGTTACACGAGTCAGCACATGTTCTGTTGAATGCAAAAAAAAAAGTGAATCTGTGAACTTTTATTCAACCCAGCGACTGTGTCTTGCTGTAAAACCATGTTGCAACAATGTGCAGAGCTTGAAGTTTGTTTTCCACCAAACTGCATCAACAGCAATGTGGATAGCCAATCAAAATGCAACTGACAAAATTCTGACCAGTGTGGCCATCTTAGTATACAATAACATCACTCCACGTAGTTCTGTGGATGGAGTGTCTGAGCCCGAGACTAATGTTACAGTTACAGTCTAGTGTAATGTGAAGAATATTCAGCCAAAGCTGTTAAGAAAGCAAATGTAGAATATACTGCTTTTGCCAGGAATGAGTGAAATTCACTCTCCATTTGGAATCCTTCCTTCCTCGTTTTTATCCTGAATCAAATTTGTGGCTTTATACTATAAACAGAGCCTGAAATTGCTTTGCTTTTTCTGCTGCTTTTACTGCAGCAACTTAAAATTGCAATTCATCTTGTTTGATGAACCTGTTACTTTATTAAATGTTGATCAGACACTTCAAATGAGTGAACAAAAGCACAGTTATTATTCCTGGCTCACCACTAATCACGAGGCTCAGACTACACAAATTGGGCCTGATTTTGACACAATTTTGTCACAGACTACAAATGTCCAATGTCGGGCCTGAATGTGAGTGTTGAGAACATTTAATCAATCTTGTAGTGTGACATAATCTAAGAACAATCTGGGATGCCCCACAATACCCCAGTGAAAAATCTATCTTCGCAGAGTTTTTGTATTTTCTTGCATAGTTTGATGTCTACCATGTTACTTGACATTAACCAATAGGATGACAGAGTGCTCTCTGACGTGCTTCTGTACATGAGGAAAAGAGAGAGGGACAGCTGTCAGATGGAACACCACCACAGAGGAAAGGTTCTTTGAACTGTGGCAGTAATACCCATGCCTTTTTGGCATTTACTCAAGGGAGTACCCAGAGTCCAAAAGGATAAATGTTGACAAGAAATTGCATTTATAGCGTCTATTTACATACAGTGAACCTGGTAGCTAGCCACATTTCTGTAATGTCTGTATTGTGAATTATAGAAAACGATGTTGTGGAATGAGTGGAATTGCATCATATTACACCACAGTGATGAAACAGGGACAATCTAGAATGCCTTTTTGAACCCTTGTACTCAAGGCAGGGTCTGAACAGTTTAGTGCTTTATTATACAATAGTTAATTTCGGCCATGCAAGCTGATTGGTTGAGAAGTGTTGCAACCATGCTGATATTTCACCATAACATCACAGGTTTTTTTTCACAAACACTGTATCACTCCGCTGAGATGCCATTGCTAAGCAATGACTTTGACAGGAGACACTCAAGCCATTTGAATGTTTTTAATTTTACTGTGCGCACAAACAGAAAATGGATACTTTAAAGATTATATTTGATCAGACTCTGAAGACGAGACTATGCTATTCCCAAACTGTCAGTTGGTCTGTGTGGAGCTGGAGAACGAAGAGATGACTGTGCAGCGAGTGAGCAGAGCTCATTCCTCTGAGGTAGCAGCAAGCTGCTTCTTAAGGAAATATAATTTGGAATTGCTGCCATTAAAACATATTAAATGCCACATTCATGGCCCAGTTTATTAATTTCTTACTTTATTTATTTAACTGTTGTATAAAAGCAATAGAACACTTGAGGTTGTATGTTATCGCTATAACATCAGCCTGCGACCAAATCAGAGCTGTGATGTTATTCCGCGATAATGCACTTGTGTTCTATTGCTTGATGTACAGGATGCCAAGTGTTTAATGATTATTACATGTACTTAAATCTTGTGTACAAATGCAGAAGCACTGTTAACAGCAGCATACAATAAAGCTTCAAAGTCAAAGACAAGATTTCTGCTTTCCTATGATGTAAAGCAATTGTGTTTGTCCTCTTCATGGCACCCAGGAATGGGTCCACAATTACTTTCTATTCTTTTCACAAAACCACCAGCATCACATATAGTGTCTCTGAATGACCTCCTCCCTGACAACCTGTAGACGATGATTGGTGCACTGTTGCCAGTCTCCTAAACAAGACACAACACAAGTTCATGGCATTGTGATAGCCTCATCTGATCAGGTCCTGATTGGTGCTCCTGCTTTGCGCTTCTTTTGTTTTGACATCATGTTTTTATACACACATAAACCAAAAGGAAAGACTTTTTAATGTAGTGGATTAAAAAGATAGATATTTGCCTTTGAAATGTAGTGGAGTGAAAGTAAAAAGTTGCCTACAATGGAAATACTTTAGAACAGATACAGTATCTCATAAAAGTGAGTACACCCTTCACATTTCTGCAAATATTTTATTATATCTTTTCATGGAACGACACTGTAGAGATGAAACTTGGATATAATTTAAAGTAGTCAGTGTACAGCTTGTATAGCAGTATAGATTTACTGTCCTCTGAACAAAACTCAACAAACAGCCATTAATGTCTAAATAACTGGCAACACAAGTGAGTGCACCTCACAGTGAACATGTCCAAATTGTGCCCAGTTGTGCTGTTGTCCCTAACACAAGGAGTTACAAGGTTCCAGGTGTAAATGGGGAGCAGGGCTGTTAAATTTGGTGTTTTGGGTACAATTCACTCATACTGGGCACTGGATATTCAACATGGCACCTCATGGCAAAAAAAAACTCTCTGAGGATGTGAGAAATAGAATTGTTCTCCACAAAAGGATCTAAAGAATTTACAATCATTTGACATTGTGTTCTAATTTCACACTGTGAAATTTGACCTCTGTGTTTAAATCATCCATGCAGTGTAACACCCACATACATGCACGCTAGTTAGTACACACACCAGGGGGCAGTGAGGATACTTGCCTGGAGCAGTGGGCAGCCCTATCTGCAGTGCCTGGGGAGCAATTGGGGGTTAGATGCCTTGCTCAAGGGTACTTCAGTCATGGACTGTCAGCCAAGGGGATCGAACCGGCAACCTTCCGGTCACAGGGCTGGTTCCCAAACCTCCAGCCCACGACTGCCCCTAAATGGCCTAGGTTATGAGAAGACTGCTGACACCCTGAAACTGAGCTATAGCATGGTGGTCAAGGTCATACAGTGGTTTTCAAGGACAGGTTCCACTCAGAACAGCCAGAGTCAACCAAAGAATTTGAGTCCACATGTTCAGTATCATATCCAGAAAAATAGCTTAAAAATAGATGCATGGGTGCTGCAAGACCAAGATAAACTTGTTTGACTCAGATGGTGTCCAGCATGTGGCAGTGCCTATGGTCAAGCATGGTGGTGGAAGCATCATGGTCTGGAGCATGAGTGCTGCCAGCACTGGGGAGCTGCAGATCATTGAGAGAAACATGAATTCCGATGTGTACTGTGACATCCTGATGCAGAGCATGATCCCCTCCCTTCGGAAACTGCGCCACATGGTAGCTCTGTGATGTCATCATGGAGAAGTGGAAGAGGATTCCAGTAACAACCTGTGCAGCTCTGGTGAATTTCATGCCCAAGAGGGTTAAGGCAGTGCTAGATAATAATGGTGGTGAGACAAAAAACTGACACTTTGAGCACAATGTGGGCATGTTTACTGTGAGGTGCACTCACTTCTGTTGCCAGCTACTTAGACATTAAGAAATGTGAGGGGTGGACTCACTTTTGTGAGATACTTTACATGAAAGAAGTACTTACGTACCTTAACGAATGACATTTACTTCCTTACTGTCCACCACTGGTCAGTGATGTACCTAGGACTTCTTAGGGCATTGGTCAACAACCCTGGTCCTGGAGGTCTACTTTCCTGCAAAGCCTGCAGATGTTCCATTCAGAGCTAAACTGTTCAGCGCTGGGTTTCCCAAAAGCATCTTAGCATTAAGATCATGTTAACTGGTAGAGAGAGTATGTAATATGATGCTCGCTACCATTTTCATCTTTGTACTAAAATGTTTTAAGGAATCACAGCCCTCCAGGAGAGGGGTTGGTGAAGTTTTTTTCTCAAAATTGCTCCCGTCTATTGAAAATAAAAACATGATTAACTGTTTTTCTGTCGCTTTGTAATTATGTTGATGGTTAATAACCTATAAACCAATAGCAGAGCTTGCTTAGCTATACTTATCTAAATACCACTCACAAAACAATTCCTGTTTGGCTAGTTTTCTGCTGGCTATTTCAAGAATTTACCCTTTTATTTCCATCTAAAACTTACAGTACAAGAGTAGTACCATAACACTTGCAAAGCTCACATACAAACATGCATTTTAGGTCCCAGACATCATTAGGCCTTCTTTAAAGGAATTAAAAGGCTTGAGGGTTTCTAGTAACATAATCCAGTGGAATATTATTTGTGAGATACTAAGTGAGATAATATGATGGCTTTTCATTTAATTTGGATTAGTTGTCTTTTTAAAGTCTTTAAACAAGGCAAACATGAAAACTGCATGGTATGATATGATAGGTTATATATAATGGCCAAAACTATGCAAATGTCATAGCTAAGAAGCATTATGTCCCAGAGACACAGTGAGGTTTGCAACCGCCAACTAGGCTATTTCATTGTATTTTGTTGGGTTAAGGCTAATTTAAAACGAGGCCTAAGTTGAACAGCACTAGCTACAGATGTCTAGGACAAATGGCTGAAGACTGCAACTGCCTCATCCTTTGCTTTGTTTCTTTGCTGTACTAAGCTGCTTTTTTATGTGGACAACTTGACAACAGTGAAGCAGGGTAATGCTATGTTTGCATGTTGCCATTGAAAAAAACAATGTTTCACGTATTCAATGGCCACATGCAACCATGTAAACACGTAAATACAGTTACTTTTATTTGTTTAAAGTGGGAAAAAGAGAACTTTTAGATTCACCATGTTGCACAAGACGTAAAAAGAAACAAATGGCTGATGGCCTTTAAGCTAAGGAAATGATCCTTTTCATTTATCCAAATGTGTACTGAAAGCATCATGCTCACACACCTCAGATGTCTCAATCAGGGCTGATTTTGGAGATGCAGCTTACGTGACATCGCAGAGGACAAACTAATCCTCCTGATGTTTGTTAGAAGTTGTACATGCTGGGAACTAATCTTGCAGTCTGCTTGGATGTTGCTCTGCCAACCTCAGAGACAAACATTTGTGTAGTGAATTTATGTCACCTGCTAAAGTTCAAAATCAACCGGCGGATGAACATAATCATTTCACTTTTTTGCCATCTGAAACACTGCATCTGGTGTATGAGTGGTCATGTAATCCTGCAAGTAATCACTCTATTACACCTGTAATCTGTCTTTTCATGTATCCTGATTGTTATATTTACAGGTCAAAAGATGATAAAGTGTAATCTGGTCACTCTTTTTTCTGTAACTGTAACAGAATAATACTGTAACTGATGGATATTGTTCACTTTTGGATGGATTGATATTGTATCAATTTAGCCTCAACCTTTGTTTTTGGCTTTGTTTACTGGTCTGGAAGATTTGTTACCTCAAATGCCAGCCTGAGAAGAAGTCTGCTAAGTCTGGTGTACTCTGGCTCAGAACTCACTTCCATTTCATTTTCTTTGATAAAAAGCCCATAGCTGTCACTTTCTATCAGTCCTTTGTCTTCTTTTTTGGTAGCTTCTCACAAATAAATGATGGCTGCTGTGCTTGTATTATATATCCCTTCTCCATCTTTCATAAGGGTAATTCTTGCCTTAAGATAAAAGTTTGGGAAAAATCTAGATTTTGATACAATTGCATTTGGTTTCATATAATGCAGACCCAAAGTAGATAATGTGTTGCTTATATATCTTTAAATATTTAGTGCACTACAATATTAATTCAATGTAATTGCTGACTAATATTACATCTGCCAATAATCTTTAAACAACACAAAATAATGCAATATTAATTATCTCTTGTAAATTCTCACTTTTAACCATAACATAAGTTCTACTGGTTCCTGGCTTCGATGTACAGTTCTAGGAAAAGAAATCATACTTTGCATTATGTGCGGGTTTGTGAAATTCAAAAAAATGTTCTTTACATTTACACATCTCATTTTAAAAAGTGGTTCATTAGAGAACCGTCCCATTAAAAGTGCTTCAGGCAATTGCATGTGGTTCTTCAACAGATATCACTCCAAAGAACCTTTCTGGCACCTTTAAATCTGGGTAGTGGTTGAGATATAATTAATGGTCAAAAAAATGTAGAAGAGAACTTCATGTGTGCAACCTTATATTTTCCGTTCCACCTTAAATGGTGGAGCAGAATATACTGCTGCATCTTTTAAGGTGGAATGGGAAAACTCAAACAAGAAGCCGCAAAACGAGAAGAGACTCATAAAAGAGACATTTTACAAGAATTTTACTTCTGTTGCTAAAGTTTCCTGACTGAGGGGTGAGAAAAGTGGCTACAGCTGAGCAAAGTAAGTCTGTGTTTTCGTTTTTATTATATTTTTAGTCTGTATCAGCCCACACTGAAACATATTTACAGCCAAGATGGTAAAATGTTGAGGCTCCCAACGCGGTTTGATTTTTGTTGAAAGGAGAAAATGTCAGGATTGCACAATCAGCAGTAGCCCAGTTAACAACTGCATTCTATGGGTCAGATTTTGTGTGGATTGCCTGACTGTTGTGAAATTATAGCGAAAAATTATCACTATAGCTACACAAAAACATGTAGCTGCTACATCAACAACCTATAAAAATGTGGTTAGCTACAAAAAGTAGCACACTACTTAGCTACTCCCCCATCCCTGCCTTTATGACAGATGTCACGTATTGGAATAAGCATTTATAAACATTTATATTGGGTCATATTATAAATGTCAGTTTTAACAAGCTTATCTTCATAATGGCATGTAGCCTTATGAATAGTACCCTACAGTAAAGTGTTACCTAAGTAGTAATTTGACATTGTCTGCCATTGTCTGTCCTACCTAATCTTAGTTAAGGTTAGCTGAGCTCTAATTAATCCAAATTTTAATCATTTTTCAAAGCTGAACTAGGAATGAAATTAAGGGCATCATTGTTCTTTAAAGTATCATCTATTTCAAGGTTCTAAAAGATTTTAAAAGTGGTTTTTCTATTGCATCGCTTTAAAGAGCCTTTTTTGGCACATAGCACACAAGAAAACATGAAGGTGACTAAACTGGGGATAGAAAGAAAAACAGTGTTTTAGAATGAGGTAGAAGACTTGGTTTTGAATGACAGAGGCTCTACCATTTTTGTGGGTCTGTGATTGTGTCTGATTTTCTGAATAATTGATTACTCAAGTTAATGTTCACTATCACAGCCCCGCTTGCACTTTCTTCTTTGGAGAAATCCTCAAAAGAGCAGAATCTTATGCATCTATCTAATAGCAAGTGACGTTTCCTAATGCCTGGTTTTCTTAAAACAGGCAGCTCAATGTGAATTCAGCTCTTGGTGGAAAATTCATGCACGGCCAAGAGCCTATTCATTTCCATTTACAGGCTTCTCATATAACTCATTATAAGCCATGCAGCCATTTAATGCATGTCTCCAGTGTAACATATTAACATTTTTTATGCATTCAGCCATTCGTAAGCCTTACTTAATATTTCAAAGGACATTATAAACATTATATAGCACCTGCACCATTTCATAGCGAACATCTGATGATCAGTATATACAGCAGAACCTGTGTAAAGTGAATTGTAAACATAATCAAAATAGCCTATATTTTTATGTTGTCGAATTGCAATTGCAAAACATGTTTTAAAAACATGGCAAGATGTTCTCTGGGAGATCTTATTTTTGGATTTTAAGTGACAAAGCGCAGTGAAATTTCCTGTTACTCGGCAACTCGATTAGAGCCAAACTTTAGTGAAAGCAAGAAAATGTGTTAGTGTGAAAGGGAGCCCGCTGACATAAAACAGTCTAAAGAAACATTGAGATTTCCCCGCCATGAGGAGCCCTCCACGCTCCCAGGGGGTCCGTCTCTTCCCTTCCCCACTTCACTCTTTCATCCAATCTCATCTAACCATGAAGGGGTGCATAAAAGATGAAGAGGGAGACCATTACATCAGTTAGACGGGTGAAACAGTAAGATGTTTCAGTGATCCGTCTCACCAGAAAGCAGATAGGCATGGTTGAAGCATCATGCAGGCACAACATTAGGTAATTATTCTTGTGATTTTATCACTGACCTCTGCAAAGATGGTGAACTAGTGGACAGTGAATGGATGTGTCTTTTGATCTAGTAAATGCCCTTAAAAACTGAAGCATTCTTTAGAAGGATCCATCGAATGGTGGTCTCCAAACCCACACCTAGTGTTATTCCCATCAACGATTATAAAAGACTGAGGACTGAATTCAGGGCCCGGATTTGAATACCTCTACAGAAGAAGCACTTGTAGAGGCGGATTAGCATCATTGTAAGCCCTATTTTTGGTGTTAAAAAGTGGCTGTAGTGATTTGCTACAGTCTCAACAGTCTTTTAGTGCCCATAATACCGAAGGGGCTGTTAATGCTTTTTTTGCGCTCATTGCACTCATTCATTTACAAGAGTTTCCCTCTTAAAAGCACAAAATACTAGAAGGAGATCACGATTATGAACCATCTACTCCGATTTACCAAAGATAAGGAGCAAATACTGACTGTGCTATTTACACTTACTTTACAATTTACTAACATTTTGCACTACAAACTTTCATTTAACACTTTTATTAGTAAGGAGTGTTTCAGCACCTATAATGAGATCGAAGAAGCGGCCATTGTTCTTTCACACTTTTGCCTCAGTGCATATGCATTTACAGGATTTTCCATCTCAAAGTGCAAAATACTGGGAGAAGATTATCATAATGAAGTACCTACTCTGAAACTGATAGAACTGCATGCTATTTAACTCCTGAGAAAAGCTCATTTAATTTATTGCTCAAACATGACTGCCATTTTTTGTGGTCAGAGAGAAAAGAGTTTATCAAAGAGATTTATGCGTTTTTTATGGGGGTAGAAAATACTTGGAAATGTACACCATGCCAGAATGTGCATGCCACATTCTTCTTAATTTGATGAAAGAAGTAACAACTAAAACAAAATGTTTTAGAAATACAATAAACTGCTATTTTTATAATATTCTGTGACTATTTTATAACACTGTCAGTAGTGTTATAAATTTTGGCTAAATAATGCTTTGACCAGTTTTCGTTACCAAACTATGGCAATTCCTGCTTTACTGAAGCTACACTTGCTATTCCTGCACACTGTGGCAGAAATGGCTGATGTCCTGCACATAACAAAGAGGCTACACTCAAAATCATATCATTTTCAAGTTACCTTGGTGTGTGCAGTGAAATTAAAAAGGGATTTTACAATATCGCTTGGTTTCCAAATGCACTCAGCACACTGCCACAGAAGTTTGGCGCATCCCTCTAGACAAAAATGAACATCTGTTTCAAAGCAGAAAGTAAAAAAGAATTACTTATTTTCCTCAAATTTCTGACATATCATATCCAATTAATGTCTTATTTTCACAAAATAATTACTTATGACGTTGAATAATAATGATAATCACTTTTTCTACTAGAAATAATTCCCTCCAGCAAAGATTCTGACTTGTATCACAGCTACCCTTGAGATAATAACTTATGTTAAACTTTTTTGGCAAGTAGTTTCTAGATTTTTTCCCTTGACTTCAGTAAAAATGAGCCTATCTTCAATAGCATGGGAGTAGAAAATCTGCTAAATTGGCCACCTCCACCACAGTAAAGACAGTAGACCTGTCCCATAGGCTATGTTCAAACTGCAGGCAAATTGAATCTGTTCCTCAAATCAGATCTTTTGTGATGATTGTCCACACTGTTATTTGCAAGGGATCAGTTGGTTTTGTATATTCAGACATCACCAATTACTCTGCATGGGTTGCTGTGATAAGGACAGAGACATCAGTAACTACATAGCTATGCTGGTGATGCAGACTTCAAACATGGATGCAGGAGAGATGGAGGTGCATCATCTCACCCTCCAAACTCTTCAAAATACTCTGGCATCAGCATGAATCTTTGGTGCTCTTCTTGAATCCCAGCACTTCTGTCACTCTGGATTTGACACGAGATGCAAAGGACAAATTTGATTTGAGCATCCAGCGCATTCAGACTGAGATGCATCTGTAAAAATCCAATTGGTACTGCATTTTAAACCACCTCCATATGTGGTTTTGATCCAATTTCTTGTGTTTTTTAGATGTCCAGACTATCAAAATCAATCTGGATGCAATCTGGATATGCCAACTCCTGGATTTGGGCTGTCAGTCTGAACATGGCCTTAATTACCTGAAGAACTTTCCAGTAGAAGGTTCTTGAAAACATTAGATGGGCATGAATGAAGAAGCTTTGGTAACATTTATTTGGATAGTCCACTTATAGATGCTTTGTAGATACTTAACATACTTTCAAGTTACATTTAACCAAATATCTTCTAAATTGGCCATAATTTAACTCTAAACCTTTTCTAATTCTAACCCTGACCTTAACCTCACCCTAGAATCTAAACGCAACCCTCATCCTGGTCCAAATCCGTACCCTAACCATACCACTATGACTAGAATCAACCGAGTTCCAATAGCTTGTTAACAATCTGAACATCTGTAGATAATCTATAGGGGACTATAGTGGACTATCCAAAAAAGTGAGACCAAACATTTCTCAAGGCTCTAAAGAGCCACTCAGATCATGTAAAGGTTCTATACCAATTGAAGACTTTTTCGTTAGTTTTCTGTACTTTTAAGGGTATGATGTAAACAAGTGCACATGAAAAAATTGAATCCAGATCTTTTGCATTACTTGGCATCTATAATTTCAATAAAGTTGGAGGTTTTGCTTCTACCGTTGTGTCTGTAGGTGTCGTGGCAGCCAGTTCTGAAAAACGAAGCACAGCTAAACTTACCTAAACCACTTTAGCGACAGCTCCCTGCTGCTGGAATAATCATCTCTTCACACTGAGGCATGCGTGTGCATCCATTGATGTAATTTGTATAATGTGCAATGAGAGACTTACATTGGTAATGTTTGAAAACCCAAACATGAGCAACCAAAGAGAACGGCTAAAGTCTAATGAATGGGAGCCTATTTGCTTGCCCAGCCCAAATGTTGTTCTAACTATGAAAATGATGAGAATGCTCACACCAATCTTTGCAGCTGTCAAACACTCATTCTCCATATTCTTCTGTGCAGGAAGAACAGCAGCTCCTGTTCCTTCTCAAGCAACATAAACTAATGTAGGATAACATAGTTCAGTGGTGCCAAAAAAGAATTCTGTTGAGGTTTTTTTTTTAAAGCCCAATATTTTGAGAAGTACAACTAGTACAACGCTCTAGTGCACTACCAGAGAGAAGGAGGAAGCAGACTGTTCAATTCAGTTCCAGCTGTTGTGCCTCCACTCGCTTTATGATGTTTAACTTTTACCTTCCTTCATACAAGCTCGCTGCTCCAACACTGTTCCAGCTTGATTGAATCCTGGCTGCAGATGGGGCCTGACGTCATGAACTACAGGGGTTTACTGGGCCTTGGCTGAATGTGGAGAAACAGACGTGAGGTGCGTGAGACAGCATACAAGTCCATGTGCTGATGAAAGAGAGCTAAATGATTACTAAAGAGAGAGACAGAGAGAGCAGAGACTCTGAGGGAAGTGAGAGACAGAAAGAAGAAGAGATATAAAAACCATGAAATATAGATAGACTGAGCCAGAAAGAGAGAGAGAGAAATAATGAACAACAGAAAGAGAAACTTTAAAAAAGACTAACAGGGAGAGGGGAAGAGGAGGGAGAGAGAGACAAAAAAGTGGAAGGAAGTGAAAGAGTGAGAGACCATAGGCAAGTAAAAGAGAAAGGGATGAGAGAGACAGAGCATGAAAGATACAGAGAGAGATATATGGTTAGAGAAAGTAAGAAACAGAGGATGAGGACGAGACAAAGAGAAAGAATAAGTTAAAGAGAGAGGTAGAGAGAAGAGACTCTAGAGAGAAAGGTAAACAAAGAAGAGGAGAGCAAGAGACTGAGAAAGAGAGAGAGGCTGGAATAAAAAAGGTTAAAAAAACAGGTATTATGTATTATCAGAAAGGGAAACTGACAGAACAAGACAGAGACAAAGAGAGAGCAAGAGAGAGAAAGTTGGTAGAGAAAAACTTAAACAGAGAGAGAGACGAAAGGAAAAAGTTTTTTTTCCACAGAGAAAGCAAGAGAGAGAGGGGGAGAGAGAGAGAGAAAGAGAGAGTAGAAGTGAGAGGGAGAGAGTTGGAATGGAAAAAGTCAAAAACCAAACCAAAAGATTATTTAAAAAAGGTAAACAAAGATGAAGAGAATAAGAGATTGAGAGAAAGAGAAAGTGAGAAAGAGAGAGAATGAATAGCACTATGAGTGTATGATTAAGGTTTTCTCTGCTCCTATGGGGGGGCTAGTCTCATGGCAGTAATGACCGTGTGAATAAATAAGAGGCCACTCCGCTCGCCTGCTTACCTGTTTATTCACTCTACAGCCTGCCGCTGCTTAAAGCCTCACTCTGTAAATCACCTTTTATTTCTCCGACTCCCTCAGCCGAGAGCCCGCCGCCGCCGCTCCTCAGCTATTTACCTTCTTTTGACTACATTTTCCGTCCAATCTCCGCAGCACTGCAAATAATGAAAGAAAAAAAAGAGTAGGGGGACTTTCTGAGAGGGGGTAAAAAACAAGGGGAGGGAGGCGAGTTTTTATGAGATTCTATATAAATCTAATTCACACATAGCGGATGTAATGGGAAGAGAGGAAAGACACCTGCTCAGATCTGAAGCTGTCATCTCCCTGAACAGATTGGATGATGGCGTGGAAATGTTTGCTGCAATTTTCTTTGCCAGCATCCCTCTTCACTCTCCCCCCGCCCCCAAACTCCCTCTGTCTCCATCTCCCTATCTACCCCTCCACACCCAGTCCCATGCCACCCAAACCCCCCCATCCCTCCCTTTTGATAACAGTTCAGTGTGACTTGTACCATTTATCAAAGCTCCTCGCAGAGCACTGGCAACTCAATATATTATTCTGCCAAATTATGGTGGCTGTGGATTCATGCTTTTTGCTGTTCTCTGACCTTGACCACTGAGCACTGTACCTGCCTCTGAAATTCTTATCCACCCAACACAGATTTAGCATTCAGACCCCACCACATCGGTTAGCCTAGTATTCACAGTGACAATGCCTGGGGCAAGCATGTTAAATGCCTGACTTTTAGAAGCCAAAATCTGTGATATCTCTTCTTTCCAATTAACACCTCACCTCCAATGTCTTTGCTTTTTAAATCAGTTGAAGGTTAGACTGGCAATGGAAAAATGGAAGTCAAGTTTTGCTGATTCATGAATGAATTTATACTTTTTCACGTGTTGGAGAATGGGCCGTGAAATTCTAGGCATAATATACAGGTGGAGGACTTACATTGCTGTATGTGACTAGTCACTTCATGCTGGTACATTCCTGCACTGTTTTCTGCTCTAGGATTGGCTAGTACTTCATACTGCACTCAGATGAGTGCCGAAGGCATAAATACACCTGGTAAACTCAGGCAAGTTTCGCGTTACCCAGGTTTAAGAGCTGTGACCTCCCACCAGTGACAATATCATGTGAATTCAACAAACCAAACTGGCAGACAATTTTGTCTACCAAGTTATGGCTAACTACATTAATGCCGCTTCTATTTCTGTATCACAATGCATGCAAATTATTACAACATTAAGGCCATTTAAGTACACACTTTCCGAGTCTTTTGTAGTTAGCATCACCACTGATCTGTCCCCATCACTGCTCAAATGTTATGGTTTGGCAATGTGACTATTTTTCTAATGTACAAACTGACGAGAACTACCAGCCAATTCTATTTGAACTAACAAACTATGCAGTGACTAATGCTGCCTTCATGATAAACTGGTAACTCTGACAGACCCAGTCAGTTGCTCAAAAAACGATAGATGATGCTGAAAAGACAATAGATGAGGCTTTAGTTGAAAAGGGATTGGCAAAACTTGGAGTCGTAGTGCAAAAGAGCAAAAAGGCAAACATAACCAGAAGGGCAAACACAAGAAATGACACAAAAGGCAATGACAAGAAATCCATAAAAAGAATCCAATACACAAAAATGGCAACCAATAACACACAGGAAACACTCTAGTTTTACAAGAAAACAAATACCTCGCAACTACACTACTCTACAGCCCAGGCTTATATACTAAACTATAGCTAGTCATAAGACGAGCAATAAAGGTGTAACATATTAGAATTTGGGAGGACCGCAGCGATGATTGGTTTAACAAAGAGATTCAACACTCTCACGATCTTCAAAGGGGTTCTGGGAAATGGAGTGCCAGTGCAAGTTGAGGCCGGAGTGTGCATGACAGACTTCTTTAAAGCCTTCTACTTCCTGGCTCAATGCCATCAAAAGCTGTTTGAAGCTGGAAAAAAAATGGACACTTGCAGCAATCTATTATTCATTTGGCTGCTTTGGGTGTACAAAAAGCTCTTTAAAAGCTTTATGCCACAGTTAAAAACCAGTTTTTTGGTTGCTTATTCATTTTAAAAGTGGATGTAGGATATGGCAAATCACTATTAAAATAGCACCAAAAATTACATCAGAAATCATAGTGTGATAAAAAAAAACTTTTTTTTCTAGCTTCAAATTAGATGTTGGAACATTGCTGTGAGGATTTGCATTCAGCCACAAGAGCATTGGTGAGGTCACACAGTGATGCTGGATGATCAGTTCTGGATTTCAAACTCCTCTCCAGCTCCCAAAATTATTTGACGGTGCTCACTCCAAAGAACGCGGTTCTGCTGCTCCATAATCCAAAACTGGGTGGTTTAAACCCTTCTAACTGATGCTTGACATGGTTATGATGACTTTAGGCGTGTGATCTAGAGTGTCCTATTCTAGAGATAGTGTTCTTGTATGGTGATTCTACACTATATATTCAAAAGTAGGTGGACACCTGACCACCACACCATCATATTTAAAAATCATTGGCATTAATATGGAGTTACCCTCTTCTTTAGAGCTACAACAACCTTCAATCTTCTGGGAAGGTGTTCCACATTATTCTGAAGTATGTCTGTGGGAATTTATGCCCTTTTGAGTCAAAAGAGCAACTGATGTTGGACAAGAAGGCCTGACTCACAATCAAGGCCACTAGAGTTCTTTCATGACAAACTGGTCAAACCATATCTACCCCAAACTGTTGCCACAGAAACATGTCTAAAATGTGCTCTATGAGTTTGCGTGGTCAACTGCCTTGTGGCTAAACTGCTGTCGCTCCTAGATGCTTCCATTTCACAATAGTAGCATTTACGGCTGCCTGGGGCATATTCAACAGGGCAAAAGGTTGTGGCAAGGTGTGGCAAAGGGGCATCCAATGAAAGTGCCAAGTTTAAAGTCACTGAGTCCCTCAGTATAACTCATTATACTGACCATGTTTGTTGGGGTTTGGAGAGGTATCTGTACACTTTTGGCCATATGGTGTACAATCTGTGTAATGGAACAACTGAACAACTGCACTAGCAATGGGTGCACAACAAAGTACCTGAATTCACTAATTAGAAATGATCTCTTTTGGACGCATAGCATAAAAGGACTTTGGAATTATGGACCGGGCATTTCTGAAATTTAGTGGGATATGTCGGAATATGATTGGGATAAAAAAGCTCACTGGCCTGTTTGTGGTTGGAAGGGGGATTGATACTCCCCTGAGAGGAAGTGACAGTCTCATCTTGAGGAAGAATGGTGGAGAAGAGAAACGGATGGTGTGAGTCATGGACATGGACAGCAGGAGAGGCCTCATTCTGTCCATGTCAGACTGAGAAACAAGCCGCTCAAATGGAGCGAACAGACCGCATCAAAATGCAGGCCATTAATTCAATTCACTTCAATTCAGGCGGCTTTATTGGAATGACATAAGGGTAGATTTGAATTGCCAAAGCTTAGGTTAAAGTTCGAGAATATTAAAGAGTAATAAAATAAGGACTTGAGCATTTCAGAGTGTGAAAATGTAAAAATGAAATGTTTAAGACTGTAATGTTTAAGTGAATGAAAAAGAACACTTACCTTGAGATGAAAAAGCCAGTGAATTTTATCATTAGTTCATTAACACTGACATCAACAGAAACAGTAATAGTCTGCATTTCAAATAAAATGTTAATGGCATAAAGGTGTTTATCACAATAATCTCTTGGAGAGGTGGGCCTAATGACTGTCTTTTAGAGAAATCAGGTGCTGATTAATCTACTACACATTGTGAATAGTCAATTATCTCCAGACACTTGAGAATTCTCTAATGTGTAAATAAGATAAAATGCTGATCTCTGTATTTCTAGGATAAAAAAGAACCCATGGGAACCTCTAGATTTCTCCAGCCATCTTTAAGTGGCTTAAAGTGATGCCAGGATAAGAAAAAGTCTTTGTTGTGCAGTTCAAGACCAGATTCTCTTCAGAATAGTTTGATGTTAGATATCAAACTTGGTCTTAACTTAAAGGGGTCTTAGGTGTTTGAAGGCCTATCAGCTCAATACATAACATTAATAACATCAAATGATAAATACAGGCAGTCAAAATCATAGAAGAACACGACATCATAGTGAGGCGCAGGGGAGAGCATTTTAGATACTGATAAAATGAACAGTGTGGAAATGTGCCTGGTTTTGCTATTGTAGGAATGATAGTTTTAATCTCTGAATATATTCTGGCAAAGGCACATGTTTGGGCCTTGTTTTTGAAAGGTGAACTTAAATTCATGCTAACAAATGTGCAAAAACCAGAGGCCACATTTAAATTTCCAGTTTAAATGGCCCTTATCTACATGTTTTTTAGTTTTCAGGGTCAAGAAACAAAACAAGGAAACTCCACTCCAGAATCCTCAATAACAAAATAATATCTTTTTTTTCAATATTTAGTGAGTCCACCCTTTACCTTTCTCACCAGCTTCCAGTCTTTTCAGGGGACCTGCTAAGTTTTTCAAAGAAATCTGCAGGCGTATTTTTCCCACACTCCCAAAGTTCAGTCTTATAAGTTTTTTACATTTTCTCCAAGTGATCCTTAACACACTTGGTGATGTTAAGATCTAAGAATGAGCTTCTTTTTTAATTGCAGCAGCTTCTGCGTGGCTGTTTTTGCAGTAACAGTTTCTTGACAGCTGCACATCCTTTCGGATCGATAGTGTTGTCTTCTCACAGAAGGATGGACAGAAACATCTGTGGGTTTTTTTCTGATCTAAAGCAAAAATGGTGCTTGATTTTCTCCTTTCTCTCAAAGATGAGAGCTTAAGTACTGTTTATCTGATGGTGGCAGTGTTGGTGGTCTACCAGATCTTGTGCAGTTGTTAGAAGTCCCATTGTTTAACCCCTTAAATGGCCAGTGGCCCAAAGTTGTATTGCACGCTTCGATAACCTAAGAATAGCTCAACCAGTTTGCATTGAAGTCCCTGTATTTACTGAACAATAGTATAATACAAGTGTGGGATTTTTTGATAGTTTGGGAAACTCTAGAAACTTGGGTTTTCACTTATGCAAATGGGTCATCTTATGTCTAATGCCTCAGAAATGTCTAAAAATGGATAACTTGTACTTAATGGCCATTTTGACTGGACGATAAATAAATTAATAGTGGCCCCTGACTTTTGCCCAGTGTTGTATATAAAGACTAAATGAAAAAAACAAGATCTTATATTAGTTCATTCTATATTTCTCAAATATGAAAAAAACTGGTTGTTTAATTGACTGAGTTGGCAAACAAGAAGTAAAGTCTATGCATCTCCGTCTCTCCAAACTAATCAACTAAACATGCAGGTGTTTGAGTAAAGCTACTGTGAGGTCAACCATTAATTGTAAAGAGCAAATGAGTTTAGTGGCTGATGGAAGCAAAAAGTACAATTTGACAATAATAACACAAGCACTGATAAGACTTATCTGTATGGTTGGGTGATAAGACAGCAGACAATAATTATGAACAGAAATGCCAAAGTTCACTTTAAAGCCTGATGGAGGCACAGGAGAGCTTGGAAAGATATGAAAAAGGTATTTGTGGACCAAAAAAAAAAATTAATGCTTTCTGTATGTGTTTATTTTACAAAATCATCCATTTAGAGCAGCACTAACTAATACAGATGGAACTTTGACTTTATGTGGAGGTTCTTGAGACTTTTAAAAGGTTCCTGATGCTCACACCTCTTTTTACTTCAAATTACCTCTTTAAAGTAAGATCCATTGAAAGGTTCTTCAGGTAATCAAATACAATCCTGCTCCAAAAAACATTGATGGAGAGGTCAGGAAGATACAGCAGAAAGAATTTCTTTCAGTTCACTGAAACAAAAAACTTCAGACTGAATCTTCACCTTCTTGTTGTACAGCAGAGACCAAGGCCAAAACTTCATTGCTTGAAAATGAAAAAAAGGGAACATCACATGCAGGACTCGTTATCATGCTGACCTTAGCATCCTTTGAGAATTTATTGCACAACTTGTTCATAAGCAAGGCCCTTCAGTACACTGCAGCAAATCTGCCACAAAGAATGGCAAATATTGCTTCGACCTCATATTAAATGGTGATGGACACTTCCAGTGCTGTCGTTTCTTTTGAAATGCATTAATATTTAATATTTGTACAGTGTAAGATTTAGTTAAACATTATAACTGATTTCTTGTAAGACAGAACTACCTGAACTTTACTTTTTAAACTCTGACCATGTATATTTTATAATGATTTTGAAACAGCACAGTTTGAAAATTCCCAAGGTGTTTAATAACATATCCAAGACAACATAGCCAAAGAACTCAATAATTCATTGAAGCAAAAGAAACACCTCCATGATGTACAGTTCAGTTATTGTCCACAGAGGGGGAATTTTACTTTTCTTTTCAGTCTTACAGCCCAGTATATTAAATGTGTGTCACAGGAATAAAACACAACGTCAGCAACATTAACAATAACACACATCACAGCTCATATATTATTCTTGTGTATGAAAGTTCTTCCATCTGTTGCTTTTTACCATTTGGCAGCCTAAATCTGTATCCAGAGGGAAGAAGGTGAAACTCACTCTCTGGGTGATGTAACAGATGAATGTGTCATTTAAGGGAGTTTCGACAATGCAAATTATTTTGTTTGCCACTGTAACAGTGTGGTTGAGATGATTCGGATTCTAGCCACTTAAGTTCCCAAATCAAGCCCACAATGATTATTTTAACTCTCAAAGAATACAAGCTCTTTTTTTCTCACAAATTATATCAGTGTTCCGGTCAGATAAAAGTCAGCTTATCATCAATAACCCCAGGTATTTATAACTATCAACAAATTCAGTGGTCCCACTTTATGTGATTTTAATATAACCATTAACCATACATGCAAAAACTTTGTAACACCTGCTGATGCTTTCACTGATAGACAGCTTACAGTAGTACAGCTTATTGAAATGCACGTGTGTCAACTTCAGTTTTAAATCATGTAATTACAAGTGTCTCCTTTCTCTTATGTAATTCCACTTTTGTAATAAGGCGGATCTATTTTTCCAGCGAGACTGTTCTGAAAGTAACAAATACAGTTATAACTTGCAATGCATCTGCACAGAAACTCCTTACTTTCTTGGCATTTAGCTGTAGCAGTACACATGGTAACCAGTATTTAAAAAATAATGTATCATATATAAAATGTATATCACACTGTTAAATTTTCTTTAAATATTGTGATATTACACCATTAGTGCATATTCTGTAATTTGACAGTATTTCCAGGAACAATAGATTATAGACACTATTTTTCTTTATGTAGATTCCATGAAATCATAAAATAAGTTCCTGTGCAGTCGTTATGCAGTTACAGTGTAAGTATAGTTTCCAGACATTGCTTTTGGAGCAGTATAACACAATCAGAAAAGTACAGTAGTTCCTACAAATGTAATTACCCTCACCTTATTACATAAGAGAAAATATGCTGTTGCAACTATAAAGATGTGTGCTTACACAAGCTGTACTATGGTAATCCTTCTGCAACTGTGAATAAATCACATGTAGCTGTTAATGTGTAATTACAAAGTGATTAGAGACACTTAGTTTAAAGTAGGAATAATTCAACTGCTGCACTGTTAATCAGTGTAGGTGATGGAAACTGGTACACCTTACGGAAGTCAATGTTCATATCTTTTGTTTTTGTAATGTTTAATTTCAAAATCACATCATACTGTATACATTATGGCACAAAGTCCTTGGCCATGTTCAGTCTTGTAGCTAAAAATTACTGTATCGTCTAATAGTTTGAGAATTTATGTCTGTCATGATATTTGCATCTATAGTCATTTGTGTAGAGAATATATAAGAGAGGAGACAAAACACAACCCTGCAGTGAACCAGTGGAGCAGAGAAGGACTGAAGATAAGAAGCCTTAACTTGCTGTGGTCTACACATTAAAAAAAATCCATAATCTAGGCTGATGTTATATAAAATTTTGTTTACTAAGATTTGAGGTTTTTTTGAGTTGAAGGCAGATGAGAAATCAACAAACAAAATTCTTGCATCCGTTTTTGGACCATCAAGTTGTCTTTGAAGAAGGTTCCGCAGAGTACCATTGTCTACCACTCAAAGATAGTAAAATACCAAAAAGGTACTGGCTCTACATGCAAACTACATTGGGTCTGAATACTCCTCAACCAGACCCAATATATCCTTTTTAATGAGTTTCTCAAAGCCTTTATTACTAATGGTGTTAGGGCTATAGTGCTGCTTAGGTGATTTGCATTTAGCCACATGAACAATACTGGACCTTTTCCACAGGGTAGGTAGTTTTCCTTGCTCCACAGACTATTTAAAAATATGACAGAATATATCAATTAGTCGCTCTGCACATCTGCACATTATCTGGTCCAGGACTCTTAAGCATTTTTTTTTTAGATTAAGTGGATCAAGTTATTTCTTTCTGAAGAACTACTTAAACTGCAGGGAATTTGGTTATTAACCCCCTGAGGTCTAAGGGCATTTTCTCAATTTCTGCATATCTTCATCTTTAATCTCACGATGAGACGGAATTGAAAGGGCAAGTCTACAGCTTCAGGAAATAACTGACCCTGTTTCAGCAGTTTATTATTTCAAAGATGGAAAACTATAAACACACGTCAAATTTGACTTGTGGGCAAACCTGTGCATCTCAACAGATTAATCTTGGGACTGATTATAAGTAGTAAGAAGTAACTAGTTAGATATAGTCAAATGATTTTTTTTTTGTGTGTGTGCTTTTGAGTTTGTTCAAATAATTATGTCTATTGAAGTATATTCATTATAATGCATGCATATATATATATATATATATATATATATATATATATATATATATATATATATATACATGCATGCATGCATAATGAATATATATATATATATATATATATATATATATATATATATATATATACACTGCTCAAAAAAATAAAGAGAACACTCAAATAACACATCCTAGATCTGAATGAATGAAATATTCTCATTGAATACTTTGTTCTGTACAAAGTTGAATGTGCTGACAAGAAAATCTCACAAAAATCATCAATGAAAATCAAATTTATTAACCAATGGAGGCCTGGATTTCGAGTCACACACAAAATTAAAGTGGAAAAACACATGACAGGCTGATTCAACTTTGATGGAATGTCCTTAAAACAAGTCAAAATGAGGCTCAGTATTGTGTGTGGCCTCCACGTGCCTGTATGACCTCCCTATAATGTCTGGGCATGCTCCTGATGAGGTGGCGGATGGTCTCCTGAGGGATCTCCTCCCAGATCGGGCGGGCCAGTCCATAGCTTCAATGCCTTCATCTTACAGGAACTGCTGACACACTCCAGCCACATGAGGTCTAGCATTGTCCTGCATTAGGAGGAACCCAGGGCCAACTGCACCAGCATATGGTCTCACAAGGTGTCTGAGGATCTCATCTCGGTACCTAATGGCCATCAGGCTACCTCTGGTGAGCACATGGAGGGCTGTGCGGCCCTCCAAAGAAATGCCACCACACACCATTACTGACCCACTGCCAAACCGGTCGTGCTGATGGATGTTGCAGGCAGCAGATCGCTCTCCACTGCGTCTCCAGACTCTGTCACATCTGTCACATGTGCTCAGTGTGAACCTGCTTTCATCTGTGAAGAGCACAGTGCGCCAGTGGTGAATTTGCCAATCCTGGTGTTCTCTGGCAAATGCCAAGCGTCCTGCACGGTGTTGGGCTGTGAGCACAACCCCCATCTGTGGACGTCGGGCCCTCATACCATCCTCATGGAGTCGGTTTCTAACCGTTTGTGCAGACACATACACATTTGTGGCCTGCTGGAGGTCATTTTGCAGGGCTCTGGCAGTGCTCCTCCTGTTCCTCCTTGCACAAAGGCAGAGGTAGCGGTCCTGCTGCTGGGTTGTTGCCCTCCTACGGCCTCGTCCACGTCTCCTGGTGTACTGGCCTGTCTCCTGGTAGCGCCTCCAGCCTCTGGACACTACGCTGACAGACACAGCAAACCTTCTTGCCACAGCTCGCATTGATGTGCCATCCTCGATGAGCTGCACTACCCGAGCCACTTGTGTGGGCTGTAGAGTCCGTCTCATGCTACCACGAGTGTGAAAGCACCACCAACATTCAAAAGTAACCAAAACATCAGCCAGAAAGCAGAAAGGTACTGAGAAGTGGTCTGTGGTCCCCACCTGCAGAACCTCTCCTTTATTGAGTGTGTCTTGCTAATTGCCAATAATTTCCACCTGTTGTCTATTCCATTTGCACAACAGCTGTGAAATTGATTGTCAATCAGTGTTGCTTCCTAAGTGGACAGTTTGATTTCACAGAAGTTTGATTTACTTGGAGTTATATTGTGTTGTTTAAGTGTTCCTTTATTTTTTTGATCAGTGTAGATTGTGAGATGCTGAAAAGATACTGGATGTACACCCACAGAATGAAATAGGGATGGAAAGATCAATTGAAATAGAGAGTAAGCTCTTACAAGAAAAGTCAAGATGCTAGACATACAGTGAGAGAGAAAGAGAAAGCCTGAGTGTGACAGAAGGAAAGAGACAGAGATGTTAGATTCTAGATTTTTGATAGAGAGATTAGAAGAAGACACTATATGTATAGCAATAGAGTGGAAGAAGTGAGTAAGAGGAGAAAGGAAGAGAGGTATATTATAAGAAAGAGAGATGGGAATTTTCAAGACACTGGATACAGTGACAGAAAGAGGGAGTGAGTGAGTGAGAGAGAGAGAGAGATAGAGAGAGAGAAATAATAAGCTATATGATAATTAGAATTAGGACACTGCATGTACAGTGACAGACAGAGTAGGATAGAGAGTATGAGAATGACATAAGTTACTGGAGATACTGGAAATACAATATAGAAAGAGAGAATGAGTAAGAGGGTGAGAGAGCCAGGGACAGACAGAGAGAGAGAGATACAGAGATATTTCAAAATTAAGAGAAGATCCTTTATGTACAGCAACAGAACAAAATAAAGGGAGAAATAGTGAGTAAGGTGGTAAGAGAATTAGAGGATTCAGATTCAGACACAATGACAGAATGAGAGAGAGAGAGAGATAGAGAGAGAGATAGAAAGCAAGCTATATTATAACTAGAGTTCAGACACTGGAAGTACAGTAAAGAAGAGAGCGCAAGAGCGCGAGAGAGAGAGAGCGCGAGAGAGAGAGAGCGCGAGAGAGAGAGAGCGAGAGAGAGCGAGCAAGCTATTTTATAACTAGAGTTAATGCTGGATGTAGAGTGACACATACAGAGAGAGAGGGAGAACAGAGATTACTGCACTAATCAGAAGGCTGGTCTGTCCTGTGGGATAGGACTGCAGAAAGAGAGAGAGAAGACAGGAGAGCCAAAAAATGGAGAGAGAGAGAGAGTGTTTGTAGTGGGAAGTGCTAGGGAAGAGGAGGAGAGAAGCCCGGCATAATTCATGGTCTGCATCTCAAGCGGGGCGGGCGAGAGAGTGCATGAGCGCTGAATAATGAAACCGAGATGAGGCATTAAGTATGCCGGGAAGGTCTTTTGTTGGAGAGGCTCTTGGAATTATTCAGAAAGGTTAGCTTATGAATAAACATGGTTCATCAAGGCCCCCTTTACATGGCGAGCGAAAGATACTAAAGAACCATAAACGGAGGGAGGTGACAGCATATAGAAAAGGCAGCATTCTTCAAAGTTCGTCATTTTTTCCGCTCTCTCCACTTCTGCGAAAAGGCTGAGAAACTAGAGCCATCCAGGAGGGCTCTCTCAGACAAAGGACAAAGACATAATTATTAAAAAGTGAGGAGCCAATATTGAACACCGCTGTTCTCAAACCTGATGCTGAAAGCCTGGCTAAGTGAGACATGATGTTCCTATCATCAGCCCTCTGACACCCACTCTCCACTTCTCTGTCTCTCATTCACATTTTTTTTGGGAAATGAATACAGGCAGGGATACAGTGGGTCATTTCTTGGCTGTCAGCTGGTTTGTTCTGTCTCTGGCATGTTTGGGCGTTAGCTCACCCTTGAAACCCAGGTTTTATTGAAATGGAAAAGAATGCTAATTTAAGTTGACAAAGTCAAAGAAACTGTCTAAAAAAACAAACAAGCTAATAAACTTGTATTGGCAACTTTAAAGGAGAAGGCAAAAACATTCTTTACTTTTAATGCAAGTCAATGTAAAGAGTTTGTTATTCCAAGCAATTTTAGAGCATTTCTATTGGTCTGTTCATCATTACATTTTCACACAATGTAAAGGGCAGCTGTTGTGTGCACAATAATAACAAATAAATAAATAAATAATAGAAAAGGATATTTTGTATAGCATATCAAACAATACAGTGGAATGAAAAAGTTTGGCACCCTGGTCAAAATTTCTGTTAGTCTGATTTCCAAATGGCATAAAGTTTAAGATGACATATTTTAGTATTTTAAGCCAGATCACTTTATTTCCATCTTATACAGTTTCAAAATAACAAAAAGTGAAAGGGCCTAAACCAAAATAGATACCTTGCATGGTCAGTACTTAACATTAATATCCCCTTTGGCAAGTATTACAGCTTGTAAATGCTATTGGTAGCCAACTAAGAGTCTTTCAATTCTCGCTTGGGGGATTTTCACCAATGTTTCCTTGCAAAAGGCTTCTATTGAGATTCTTAGATTGTCTTGCATTCACTGCTCTTTTGAGGTCTCTCCACAGATTGCTGGTGATATTTTGGTCATGGGATTTTCAAGGCCATGGAAAAACCTTCAGCTTGTGCCGCTTGAGGTAGTCCATTGTGGATTCAGAGGTGTGTTTAGGATCATTCTCCTGTTATAGAAGCCATGCTCTTTTCATATTCTATATAGCTTTTTCACTGACAATGCGATGTTTGCTTCCAGACTTAGCTGGTATTTGATTGAATCCATTCTTTTCTCAGAGGTAAATGTTCTCCCTGCCACTTGCTGCAACACAAACCCTAAGGATGGCTGACAGTTGGAGAAGTGTTCCTTTCATGAAATTCTGCATCCTTTTTTATCCAATCATGCCTCTGCTCAATGTGGGTGAAACGTTCTACTTTAACTCCATCAATCAACAGAACTTGTTTCAAAAATACATCAGACTTGTTTAGATGTTCCTTTGCAAACCTTTGATGTTGTACTTTGTGGTTCGGATGCAGCAAAGGTTTTTTTTCTTCTTCTTCTGATAGCTCTATTATGAATGTCATATTTGTGCAGGTGTCACTGCACAGTAGAACAGTGCACCACCACTCCACAGTCTGCTAAATCTTCCTGAAGGTCCTTTGGAGTTAAATGGGGGTTTTGATGTGCCTGTCCAGCAATCTGACAAGCAGTTGTCTCAGAAATTTGTCTTGATCTTTCAGACCTCAACATGACCTTACCGTCCCTGTTAAATGCCATTTCACAATTAAACTGAGGAAACGGCTACCTGAAAAAACACAAACTCTTATACCTGCTTTGTGGATATCAGTTATTTTATTTTACAGCATGCTAGGCAGCTTCCTTGTTTCCTTATCACTGGGGCAAGGTTTGAGGAGGCAGAATATTTGTAAAGCTTTCAGATTTGCATCACCTGGCCTTCCCTAACAATCACTATGAACAAGCCATAGCCCTCACAAGCTAATTAAAGCCTGAGACCTTGGTAAAAGTTCTCTTGAGTTGCCCAAACTTTTGCATGGCATCATTTCCGTTTTTCCGTTTTGTCTTGCTCAAAATGTCAAAAAAGAATGTTTCATCTTTACGGCTTTCAGTGATCAGTTCATCTTCTTCTCATTTAGCTATTCATAGTAACAGATATTTTGACCAGTGATGCGTAAATGTTGCATGCCACTGTATGATAACATCACTATTATAACAAAATCTTGCATCAAAAAATTTGTTATAAAAAAAAACTAAAAACTTAATGAATATTAATGTAACAACATAAAAAAAAGTAAAAAGTCTATTTCTATTGTTTCATTATGTCATGATTGGCCCCTCCCAGTCTCTTCATGTGCTTTTGTTTACCTTTCCGTCCTGTCCATGTGCTTTGAACTTTCATGTGCGTTTGTGTTTTCCCGTCCAAGTCCTGACCCCTTGTTTTCTGACTCCGCCCCTGATCGTTGCCACCTGTGTTTCAACCTGTGCCCTTGTTAACCCTTGTTAGCCCTCGTGTATATAAGCCCCATGTTTGCCCTGGTCTGTGTTGGTCTTTGTTTGATGTATGCTTGTTTGAGTTATAATTTTAGTATTTGTTCTGTGTTTAGCCTGTGTTCTGTTAGTCATGTCTGTCTCACGATCTGTTTGTATTGGCCATTTGAACCTGGACTGTTCTGACTCCAACCCTGGATTTGCCCTAAATAAAACTCGCTTTCACAATCATCTGCCTCCTTGCTCCACATCACACATTAATCATAAAATTTCAACAAAATGTAAAAGTCAGCAGGCAGTTTCAAAATGTATTTAAGAAAAAAAAAAAAAGTTGACATGATAAAAATGAACAGCACTGAGTTAAGAATTGTGTTGAGATAAAAAAGTAACTCATTATAATAACTACTAATCAATATTGCGATTTCAAGAAATCATGCAAATTCAACCAATCCTTTCTCAAACACTGCTGAAAATATAATGAATTATATAATTTTGACTTGGGTTCACTTTGTTTACTCTTTGCATGCACTCACAATCATCTGATTTATCTGCTGGCAAAGGAGGGTGCACGTTGCGCAGTTACACATTTCCAACAGCGATGTCTCCAAATGCCCAAATCTTACATAGTGCAGCTTTAAGAAAGTTGCCGCCTTCTCTTGTGAAGTTACTATTTCAGATTGGCAATAATATACTATATACTAATACTAAGATACTATTTTGATATCACTTTAGTTCCCTATAGAATGTGTGAGGAACCTATTTAATTTATACAGAACTTCCACATAATGTAAAACTTTGATATTAATTCATTGTTCCTAGAACTATTAGCCTGTGTCCAAACTAATAACCATTTAGAAACCTTTATGTATAAAATCAAAATATGTTTGTAAGTTTCTTATGTTTTGTTCAGGCAGTTTGTTTGGTAATGATTTTTTTAACCCTGTTTATTTATTGACACTAACAGGGCTGAGGTCTTTTACACATGTTATTTTATTACAATGCAAAAAATGGAAAACGTGCATATCCATTCCATAGTTTGATTATCACCACAGCCCATGAGGATATCACAAGTTCTCTGTCTGTGTGATGGCAGCTGTACGCTGAGTACCGGACTGATCAGTCCACTTGCTGTTGAGTATGAATCACACTTCATTTCAGCCCTATCGGTCCCTCACACGCCTTTTATCAATCCACAGCAAGGACCCAGAGGTGCCCTTGAAGAATGGCTGCGTTCATATTTCTTCTACCAGTACCCCCACTGTTTACCTTCTGTTGGATATAGTGTGTGTGCGTTCATGCATGTGTATGTGTGCTTGGAACAAACCTTCACCAATTCAAGACCCTGGAACTTTTTTTTTTCCTCTTTAAAAACCTTGTACCAAGAAGGACTAGTGAAATTGCATGTCTTTGTCACAAAATAAAGGACTTTTTTTTGCCAAGAGGAGCTGTGAAGAACATAACCCTTTTGTTGTGTTGCTTGTTTTATGATCTACAGGGAACAAGGCTTATGAAAACCTGTTAAATCTCTCGTCCAGAACCCTCACACTAACCCACATATACATATCCCATGTCCCCATGGTCAGGGCCTCTTGTGTGAGTTGCATACACAGTCAATTTAAATGTAAAATATCTAGATCAAGTCCCCAGAACCACAGAGGCATGCTATATTTGGGTTCATCTACATATTCTGCATTGTTGGAAGAGCTGCTTCATGCTTTGAGATACTTTCAGATGACTCATTTTTTTTACTACTCTCTGCCAATCAGCTGGTGACAGATTAGCTGGCGCAGCAGAAGACAGCTCATTCATTCGGTTCAAGTGGCCTTTTACCAAACATGGCAGCTGAAGTGCAGTCTACGTGACATGCAGGTATATGTAGTGCCCTCTAGCCACTAGGAATTGCATACACCCACTTGAAAGTGCATAATGATACAATGATATAAGCCAGTTCCAAACAACTATGAAATAAAGCTCCCCTGACTCCTCATCAAGATGCCGATGAATTAAAATAAAGCCAATATATTAATGCAAGTCACACAGAATGGACCCTTTTCACACTTCCATATGATGCAGCGACAGTCATCATAACAGGGAAAGCATCAAAACAGTGGCAGGATTTACAAATGATGTAGAAGAGCAAGCTTGAGAAAGTCTACATCATGAGTAGGCTGCTGACGCCTGCTGATTTGGCACTGGATGTGCAAGCAGTATGGATTTAAATAAGTAAAAAAGCTGCAAAAATAAAGGAAAAAAGGCAGTGTGTGACATTATAATATATTCTTGCAGGGTTATGTGTTGCTTTTGTGTTGATTGGGACATTTGAACACTTACGTATAGTAAATGTTCTCAATCTCTAGTTTTCTATTGCTTTCATAAAACAGTTCTGCAAAACAAACGCCCCGAATATCATACCAAATGTGCTTTAATATTTTTTTCCGGCAAAAGAAGTAGAATACTTTGCATTACTCACAGGTCCATTTTGTAGGTTTTATATTGGACATTCAGTATATACACTTACTGGCCACTTTATTAGGTACACTTTGCTAGTAAAAAGTCGGACCCCCTTTTGCCTTCAGAACTGCCTTAATTCTTTTTGGCATACTTTCAACAAGGTGTTGGAAACATTCCTCAGAGATATTGGTTGGTTATTTGAGTTACTGCTGCCTTTCTATCATCTCGAACCAGTCTGCCCATTCTCCTCTGACCTCTCACATCAACAAGGCATTTTCGTCCACACAACTGCCGCTCACTGGATATTTTCTCTTTTTCGGACCGTTCTCTGTAAACCCTAGAGATGGTTGTGCGTGAAAATCCCAGCAGATCAGCAGTTTCTGAAATACTCAGACCAGCCTGTCTGGCAGCAACAACCACGCCACGTTCGAAGTCACGTAAATCACCTTTCTTCCCCATTCTGATGCTCGGTCTGCAGTTCAGCAAGTTGTCTTGACCACCTCTACATGACTAAATGCACTGAGTTGCAGCCACGTGATTGGCTGATTAGCTATTTGTGTTAACAAGCAATTGAACAGGTGTACCTAATAAAGTGGCCAGTGAGTGTATTTCTCAGCCCGAAAAGAAAGAGAACAAACTACAACCAAATATATTTCAAAATATCCTGCATTACATTTCACTGACATATCACATATAAGTTGTGATAACAGCATAGGTAGAATGCTACTCAGCCAATCAGATCATAAGGTTGGAAATAATTATTGTATGATTCTGCCCAAACACTAAAGTTATTATAACATTGTCATGGTGTATAGCTTATAGCTTATAACAGTGATCACAATCTTACAAATGTTTGACAAGGGAAAATGTAAAGTTAAACCACATAATACAACCAGAAGACCATGAGGTATAACTGACTATGTCTACTTTACTCCCGATTGGCACAACACTGACTATGTATATTCTAGTAAACATTAGACTGCAAACCTTCTTGGGTAACCTTTTATGGGATTCTTAACTTCATAGTCATGTAAGCAATATTGAAAGAAAGGCTTGTAAACCTTGTCAACTTTGCTCTTTTCTGAAAATGAAAACTGCTTCACCCTTTTTTGAGGAACAAAATAGATAAATAACTTAAGGAAGACCTAAAAATAAGTGAGTCCTTTATATTCTCATTTGCCACCACTACTATAATGTTTTCCCCACTATGACTACTTCCACTGGGTCAAATCCAGAAAGCGGTCTATTATGACTAGAATCACTACGACTACGAAAAAAAAAAAAAAAGGAGTGTTGCCATTTTTAGACTGTTTGCTATAACATCCAAAGACGTGCAGAAAATCACTCCTTCACGAGGAGTAAGAGGAACTCGTGTAAGCCAGCTTGTATGGTTCATCACAGATCCTAGTGTGTCCTATTGTGTTAATATTTAAAAAAAAACACAATACACATTTAGCCAGACGTTTGCTTCTTTAGTTTTGCACTGGAGCTATGAGGCTAATATAGCTAAGCTTATAGCCCCAGTAAGTAAAGTTGAGACATGCAAACTGCTTCATCAAACAAATCATCACACACTTGCCACAAACCTGATTGAGCTGGTAAGTTGGTAACTATGTGTTTAATGGAAAAAACACGGATATTCTGGCAGAGTTGTCTCATCCTGTAAAAGATGACAACAAAAGGCAATGATTAAATAAATAAATAGTAGCTCCACAGCACAAACGCATGACAATCAAGTAAAATAAGTGTTAAGTGTGATACTGCCAAGACAAAGGAGATGGTGGTGGACTTTTGCAGGGTTAGGCCACCCACACAGCCAGTCTCTATTGAGGGGGTTGAAGTGGAGAGGGTAATGACCTACAGGGATCTCGGACTGCAGCTGGATGATAGGTTGGACTGGTCAGCCAACACAGACATCCTGTACCGGAAGGGTCAAAGCTGGCTCCATTTCCTGAGGAGGCTGAGGTCCTTTAACATCTGTAGAAAGCTCCTGCAGATGTTCTATCAGACCATGGTTACCAGCTGTCTTTTTTATGCTGGTCAGGTGAGGGGTCAGTGGTTGGTGCGGAATTGGACTCTGTGGTCAAGGTGGCTGAGACAAGGACATTACACAAACTGCTCTCCGTTATAGAGGATGATGGCCACCCACTGCACACCATCATCATGGAGCAAGTTTAGTGGCAGGTTGCTGTCACAGAGCAGCTCAACCGACAGATTCAGGAGATCCTTTGTCCTCAGAGCCATCAGGCTCTTCAACTCTTCCCAGGGGGGCCAGAAGAGAAGGGTGAAGAGAGAGGAGGACTGAATCAGAATCTCATGTTAAATTATGAATCATCATGGGTCTTACATCTCATGCGTATCTTGTGTTTCTTTATCCATCTGCACATATAGACAGCGTGCTGCACATATTGCACTTTCTGCATACCTTAGTGCACATCTTGCACATCTGGACACTAGACACTTTATTTGCTACAATATCTGCACATATTTATTAATTCTGTGGTCATTTTATGCTGTTACCTGTAACTTCTTGTACAGTTATTATTGCACTGCATCTCTCATCTCAGGTTATAGATATTATCAGAGATTGTTGTATTTCTATTTGTATATATGCCTGTAGATAGGATCTGATATATTTATTAATGTTATATGTCTACACCATTATCACTATTACTGTACAGTGTTGTGTGTCTGCTACTGGCTGCTAAATTTCCTTCGGGATCAATAAAGTATCTGTCTGTCTATCTATCTAAAGTCACCAGGTTGGTTTGGTTAGCAACTTGATGGGTCAACTGACATTATCCAACTACAGTAAATTTATTAAAACAACTAAAATGAATGTCTACTAAAATATTACCTAAAATTAATGTATGGATTCCAACCACTAACACATAAGCTGCACTCTTTGGTGAGACTGTGGAAACAAGCTTTATATCTAAGTTAGCTAGTGAGCTTCTGAACTAGTGCTATTTCGGTCATAGACGTCACATAGCCACAAAAATGTGGCTAATAACACAACATACCAGTTGTTACTTGAAATAAACACCATCTCATTTCACTTAAAACTTGCATTTTAAAGTATTGTACTCAGAGTTTTGTTAGCACTGAGTCCTTGTCTTGTCTGTTATAATCAGACTTGAACAAGTGATCCGTTTGCTGGGTTGCACTGTGATCTATATGCTTACCCGGTGGCTAGGCTTTACAAAAACTTCCCAGTACTGTGGACCTAATCCTATAAAATGACCCAACAGGCTCAGCCCAGTGAAAACAATTATGTATTGCCTGTTAGACCACAGCCAGAGTGAGGTGAAAATTGGGGGTCATCCTTATGTTCTCAGGGCACTGTGTTTCCAGAAACCTATGATCCCCAGGCCATTTGCTCCTTTTTTTTTTTTTAGAATTAGTCCTATATTTCCAGGGCCCTATGTTCTCCTTATTGGAATTTTCATGGGCAATAGCTTTATGTTCATATTTGCTCAACGTGAAAATGGCAAGATAATGCCCATACCTCTGCTAACACTGCTAGATATACCAGCAAAGCATTGCTGGTCACCAGCAAAACCAGCATATGTTGTGTTTTGGATGCTGGTGTGCTATTCAGCAGCAGTGGAAGTTGATATGCTGAACACCACTAAAACCATCATGTGTTTTGTGTTTTGATGCTGATATGCTGGTCATGCTGGGATAACCAGTAAAAGACGAGCTTAGATCATCTTATGAAATGCATGCTGGTCTGGGTTTTTTTCAGCAGAGATATTTAGAAACTTATATATTCTGATGTTCTATGTTTAGTGAGTAAAATCTGAAATTGTTTAACACACTCCTTCCAAATAGGTTCCTTTATTAAAACACTCTGACTGAACATTTCAGTGAAATGAAAAGAAAAGAAAAAATCTACTGAGTGATTCAGGCAGCAGTTAAATATTTGTCATTTTATTTGAACATCACAATTTTAACAATGTTAAGATACCAAGTGTATTTCTGCTTCTCTTTGTTCCTTCTATGACCTTTGATGACTCCATGAGTTCACAGATTCACACGATATATTGTTTTCAGATATGATGTATTAGATAAAGAGCTGAACATAGGGCCCTGGGAATATGAGACACTGGAAACAAAGTACCTTGGGAACATAAGACTCTGGGAACCTAGGCTCCTGAGAACACAGAACCTTGAGAACATAGGGGAAATAGAATATTGGGAACATGAGACCCTTCCTGAAAATTGTGCACATTTTTGGCTGAACCATCTCTTTATGATGAAATACTACTAGCTATTTTAAGTAGCCTTGACCTTCAAGATTACATTTGAAAGTGAAAATTTTGCCATTCCATACTGTAATGAATTTCCAAGTGAAGAATGATATTAGAGGGGGTCCCTGAGCCATTTCACTCAATGATGGGGGTTAGTGGAAGGAAGAGGTGAAACATGATATTACTGGTTAATAACTGGTTAATAACGTTTTTCCAGGTCTGGTGCATGGTGACACAATCAGAAATCAGAGGACATCTTAGAGGCAGAGTAATGTATTTACAGCTTGATCAAAGATTTTGCAAAAAGAATGTTGTCTTTTTAAATGATATGACAGAATTTTCCTTAACGTGAACATGGAACAAAACAGAATGAAAGGACAGTTTTGATCTCAGATTTGCAAAGCCTGTCAGTTGCTAGCTAGACTAGTATTGCTAAGCTTGATCAGGTCATCTAGTCATAGAATTGCAGCATTCTTAGGTATTAAGTGAGACATAGCTTTTTCTAAGCAACAGTGGTCTATTATTCAGCTGTTGCTGGCCTGAGATTCTGCTAGGCTATGCTGTATATGCGGACAGTTGTGGGCTGGAGATAAGGGAACCAGCCCTGCCACTGGAGGGTCACCGGTTCAATCCCCTGAGCCAATAGTACGTGACTGACGTGCCTTTAAGCAAGGCACCTAACTCCCAACTGCCCACCACTCCAGGCAAGTGTGCTCACTTCCCCTAGTGTGTGTATGTGGTATTTCACTGCATGGATGGGTTAAATGCGGAGGTGAAATTTTCCTGTTGTGGGACTAATAAGAGTCACTTAACCTTAATCAAATATAAACTCAGTTTTCTCTGACAGTTTGTTCTGAGCCCAAGCTTCACCGCCATAAGAGTCCTTATCAGCATAGCCTTGTGAATAACTGCTGAAGAATAAATAACCTGGAATTAACACACACATATTTAATGAACACAATACAGCATGCTAACCGCCTGCTTCAGACTAGAATACAACACTGTTCTCTTCTCCAGCCAGTCTGATCACTAAGCCTGAATATGTGCATAGAAGCCTGAGCTGAGGGCGTGAGACCACGGCCTTGCTTGTCATTCTGCTCCAGCCATGTTTCTCACGTGACCTGACGTATCATGCGGCAGCAAACAAGCTTCGTATTCGCAACACGAGGCACGCGCTCTGAGCTGTCACATGTGCAGAAGCGCACTGCTTGTGTCATTACCGCACCCATATTAATGCCACATCAGAGCCGGGCTCAAGCCTCACCACCAGGAGGCTGGAGATAGGGGATGGGGAGATTGGGAGAAGAGGGGTGAGGAGGGTGTTTGGACTGTGTCACTCAGCAGCTGATGCCCATGCTGGTGTATTTTTTTTTTGGCATATATCCGAGCTGTTGTTTTGCAGCGGTAATTGAATGCCCTGAATACTGAGTGCGGACCGTGTTGTTTAGCATTCAGATAGCCGATGTGTCATTGTGAATAAAGCACTGTGGCAGAAAAGGTTCATCGGCCCTGGAGAGCGGATAGGAGGTTGTGTGACTGAGCTAGAGAGCAGCTCCGCATACCCACAATCATGCTCGAGACAGACAACGTGGATGAAATCCACTCTGTTTCTCCATCACTACCACGGTCACACACAAACAGGCCTTCAAAAAAAAACAAAAAAAAAAAACAAGCACTCTGCTTATTATGCACACAGAAAAGGCGTATAGATCATAGACGCTTTGACAACGTGTGCCGGAGAAGGGGAGATGCGCTTGCTACTTGTGTCACACCCCACAGCACTTGTTCATAATTTGAATGTCAGATTTCCATCTAATTGATTTATCTCCATAATCAAACCCATAGCACACATCATGATTGCTCCGCCGCCTCGATGGATCGATGAGCTCGTACCCTTTGACTGTACTTGAGGCTGATGTTTTTGCCAGATGGTCAATTCTCCCGTCTGTAAGCAAGAGATTGATGTGCATCTTTGTCCTTGGTAAAGATTTATGACCTCATTGCCCACAGCCACCGCCTATTTCTACTTACAGAAAACAGGACCCGGCAATACGGTAATTTCTCCTGTTTCTGATTCACTGTTCCTCAGATTAGTGCAAGTTACCAGGCAGTTGCATCAGATATTTGCAGAAAAGCATTAGCACTGGACCAACACTACAGTGTTTTTATTATTTCTTTAATATTTATTTATTTATTCACCTGTTCACCATGCATATATGCATGTGTAAATGCAATTGCCAGAGGTAACACTGCAACAATAATGCTAGCTAATGCATTATGCGAAGTAAATCCTCATTAAAATAAGACTGCGAGTGATGGGGAGAGTGTAATGACAGATGGCTAAGCACTGTAATTGGATCAGATTAGTTTGAAGTTTGCACACGTTCTGTGGCATCAGAAGACATGGCAATTCATGTAAATGAGGTAAACATGGGTTATATCTGTGACTTCACCCGCAGTCATAGGAGAAAGAAAAACACAGCATCAAAAATAGATTCAGGTGTGATGTTTCCTAATTGCAGATGGCCCGCACAGCGTCTGATTTATCACTTAAAACCTCCTAATCACTAGTAGTGGAAAGAGAGAGGGGAAAACATTAAAAAACCATCAAGACAGTTCTATTTCCAATGTTAACTTTATGATAATCGTCATATAATGGTCAGGCTAATTAATTAACGAAAGGGAGCAGAATTAATGTGTTATATCTCATTAAGTTCTAATGGGAAACCGGGGGGGGGGGGGGGGGGCCCTTTTTGAGACCATCTTTCAAAAGGTTTCATCGTCTGAAAGTGATGTGATGAATGATTAGAGAGAATCAGTGGAATGAGAGGTGGCTAACCTCGCTGGAATGTTTTGTGGCATCGCCTTGACTCGTGCTGCCACCAGAGCTGTCAGTCAAAAGCGACTGCTAATGCCCGTTCTGAAGAGTCGCAACACTGCTGTGACCCTTTGGCCTCAATGAATGTGTGTCTTCAATCACCGTCCTTCCAGCTTTCTGTTATTCACATTTACCTGGTTTAATTGGAAATAGCAGAGCTAAGTGCTAGAGCAGGGGTGGCAACTCAGGTCCTGGCGGGGCAGAGTCCAGCCGAGTTGATGATTTCTGTACTAAATCACAAACAAACCTGGTAAATGATGGAATAAAATGTATGTCTTTGTGCTGGACTGTGACCTTGCAGGACCGGACCAAGGCACCTCATGTTAAATAACCAGTACCCTAATGGAGTAAAATGAAGAAAGACACTCCTGTTCAAAAGTTTAGAAACAATAGGCTTCATTTGCAAGAAGAAAACCTACTCACACAGCTTTCACAGTGATTCTGATATTCAGCAATGTTTCCCTATTTGGGATTTGCTCTTAAGTATAAACAGAATCTATGCACACTCAAGAGCACAAAGGTGCGAATAATTCTGCCATTTAAGAACATGTCATGAGTCTGATGTAGACTAAGGACCTTTCTCAACATATTTACAAAAAACTTAGGAAGATACTGATGAATGAGGCCCAAAGCTTTAAACAACCCAAACAATTTTGTTGCAGAGACAGTCATATTGTCATGCCTCGGACTGAATCGGACTCAATATCCCACAATGCTTCAGGAGATCACATGACTATGGACAACCACATGTTTCACCACCAGCATTCACACTCACCTGATTATTAACCCAACACAACCTGTGCTTGCTGACCTAATTAGTTAGTATATAAGTCCAGGCTTCAGCTAGAGTCAGTGCAAAGTATTGTTTCTCCTAGAGCATACTGAGCATTTACTTTGTTCTGAATTCTGTGTATTGACCGTATCTTTGTTATTTTGACTTTGCCTTTTGATCTTCCCCTTGGATTTTGGTTGCCTGTGCTTTTTGGTATTTGACCCTGATACTTTATCTCCAGTATTAAACCTCATTTGTCTTTTTTATCCACATTCGTCTGACTCCTGCGCCCATCCTAACACATATGCAAAAGTTTGATCACTACCTGTCAAATAACATTATGTTAATTTTATGTGAAAAGTAAGATAACACACCCTCTACAGAGAAATAAAATCTAATTTGGCATTTTTCTGCTAATTATAATGTGCAGTTTCTGTTTATTTGCTGAACATTTTGGGAAAAAGTATAAATATATATATATATATATATATATATATATATATATATATATATATATATAAATAAATGTGCTTTTGTACAGGCCTCATACAATTTTTTCCACCCCTGGATGTAAAATTCAGCAAATGAACAGTAATTGTGCATTAAAAGTGTGCAGAAGTGTGTTCTCTGTAGAGCACATGTTGACTTTTTTCACTTAGAAAATCAACAAAACACAACTTGACTACAGGGGCACAATGTTTATGCCTGTACCCCTTCATGTGTCTGGCAGAAAACAGAGATCACTTCCAGTATCGCATGGAACGCAATCAATTATGCATATGTTGTAATATGATGCTCATGCTGTGAAACTCCACAAGTTTCAAATAATAAGAAACATGAATGTAACATGAAAGTAGCTTATGATCATTTGATAATGAATAACTATGCTGTATAATATCAAAAATATATAATAATGTCAACATCCAGGATTACTGCTGTTTAAAACTGAGGATCAAATTGCTAAAAGTTGATTGAGAATAGAGTGTATGCTTTCATAATGCATTGTCTCTAAAATGTTTGAAATATTAGAAAAATATACTCACTCTGACTTGCCGTCCAAATGGCTGTCAGGTTTCATTTTCAGTGTCTGGAATAAAGCAAGAAACATATTTAACAGAAAGCAACACAGAAGCTTCAACAACCAAATATAATATAAATGTTTGCAGTTTTGCCCTGCGATGGACTGGCAACCTGTCCAGGGTGTATCCTGCCTTCCGCCCAATGACTGCTTGGATAGGCTCTAGCACAAACCCCGCCCCCACGACCCTGAGGGAGAAGCGGCTTAGAAAGTGTGTGTGTGTGTTTGTTTGCAGTATTCAGTGTGTCCACATTTTGCCTTTATTACTGCTTCCAGTTGTGCAAGGATGTCTAAAGTTCAGTCTTAGGAGTTGGTTTTTATGTTGCACCTTCATGCCGAAACAAATTCCTAGTCTGTGAATCCTGTTCATTGACAATGGCAATAAAACCTCTTCTGATTCTGATTCTGATTCTGGTTATTCTCACTATCCAAGCACATTCAAGAACGCGAGGTCTGGACTCTGGGGAGTTCAGTCTGTTGTTCTGAGAATGGCAGCAGGATTTGCGGATTTGTTCTTTTTTGTCTGTTTCCTTTTTTCACAGTAATTCCACAGTAATGGATAGCTACACGTTTTCAGACCCATAGTGTTGAGTTTTCTGCTCACAGTGGAAAGATGGACAAAAACTGTAGATTTTTTATTTCAGATCTAAAGCAAGCAATAGCTTGATTTTGTCCTCTAATCATAAAAATCAATTCAAAGTAGTTTTTAAGGCAACTAAAAGTGCTTGTTTTCCTAAGGAATCCCTCCACTCAACCCCTTTCAGGGTGTGAGATACTAAACATTAATATAACAAATGATAGTATACAAACATGGAGAGTATATGGAGTCAGCATCTAATATATTATTCTGTAAGTAACTAAGTAAATATATAAGTAATATCAGATACTAATCAGCAGGCTCATTTTGCCACATACAAGACTGAAGCAGACACCAGTTAAAAGGACACAGCGGGTGAGTGCAGTGACACACAGCCTAGCCATGGTGGGCTAACACGTTGTCAGAATGTTGTAGCATCAGTTGGAGGCCAGACGGTGCTGGCGCTGGGAGTGCATGTTTGCACAGGGCTGTCCGCTGGCCCTTGCTGAGCAGTGCCATAAGGAGAGAGACACAGTAACATGGCAAGCCCCACGGGAGTCTGGGAGGGGACAGGAGGTGGGAGGACTGCAGTAGGGGGTTGCAAGGGGCAGGCTCTGTCCGTCGGACACTCAGGCAGCAGGGCCAGGAGGTCAGCATCCAGATGCTGCTGTGCTGTCTGAATCCGCACACAGAGTGTGACCTGAATTACAAGACAAACAATAAGATCCTCATTCTGTGTGTGGACCTTCCATCTTTTATAGAGATGAGGCAACAGTGCCATAACAACATGCACTGTATGCGGCCTGTACTTCGGTCGGTGGGGTCAGGATTTGGTGCCCCCTTCCCCAAACACTCATACACATTCTTTAATTTCAGAGCAGTCACTCACTGACATCAACATGGAATGATTAATTGGCTCTCAGAATACTATAATAGCTTGTCAATACTCACACACACACACACACACACACACACTCACACAGACACACACACACTCTAAGCCGCTTGATCTTCTGGGTTGTGGAAGGAGCTGGAGCAGACAGACAGACATACACATTTATTCACACGCGCACACACACACACACACACAGCTAGGGGCAATTTACCATGTCCAATCTCCAAAAACCCACACAGACACGGGGAGGACATGCAAACTCCACACAGAAAGGACCCTGGTTGCCCAGCCAGGCAATCAAACCCAGGCCCTTCTTATAGATTTTATCTTGGATTCATGGAGTGTTCTAAAACACTGACAGCCAGCAAGGCAGGCCTTAGGATATTTTCCTTTGCCAAGAAATTATTCAAATTCAAATAGATTTTTACTATCAGCCGTGTATAACACTTGGAATCAATAGCATCGAAACATAAAACTATTATCAGTTTATTTATTATGATGTATTTATAGTTTATCGGTTTCAGTCTACGCAGAAGCTATTGGATTTTAGCAGACCTAGTCTTGCTTTTTGGAAAAACATTCTCAGAAGTGGATTTGGATCCTTGTTCAATATTGATTACTCATTGCTATATGAGTTCCCTATAGTTAGAGAGGCTAAGTTGATTGTTATGATATACTTGCCATGTCTAAGTTAAACCATGCCTGAATGACGATGCCTAGAACACAGCCCTGCAAACAGCATGCAAAATGCACGCTCCAGTATCTACAGGTAAAAGGAAAAATCCAATGTTTTTTTTTTTTTTGTTTTTTTTTTTTACCTAATCCGCTGTTTCGCTGCTTCCGTAGGACATGATCGATAACAATGGACAACATGTTTACCCTATACCTACAAAAGAACTACAGAAGTAAGAAGAAAAAATAAATGTGCGTGAGTCTGATTTATTTTATCTGCCTGTATACCACCAAAAACAGCCGGAAAACGTTCCTGGTATCACTTTCACAATTTCTTTCATTAAAAACCCTTTTTTCCTTTCTCGATTTTCTTTTCTGCTGCTGTAAAAACATTATTTTTGACCAACAGGGGGCGGCTGTTTATTTTTTCTTACCTTTTGGGGACCAGGTTAGAAAACAGCTTAGCAGTAGCATGCTCACTGTTAGCCACCTGGTCTCTGGAGGGTAAGGGAGAATAAAACCCTGCTGGTAAAAGATGGTGCAACATTGTGAGGATTAGTCTTTTTTCAGGTTACCTATCCTGGTGCACCTCAGCATTGTGAAGAAAATGTGAGAGAGAAATGGAACTCTTTTTTTTTTCATCGTACCCTCCAGGGTTTCCTTGAAGAGCAGAATAACTGTCAGTTTAAAACTAAAGCCAATGGGCAGAGGCTTCAGTCAGTGTTTTATGTTGCTTTTGCTAAGTACAGGGAAGTATGTCAAAATTATTGTCCATGCAAATTGAAAATATGATACAGAGGCAACAGAGAGAACACGTTGGAATACACTGTTGCACTACTCCTTTAACATTCATGGATGTCCATATTGTAAGACTTATTATTCAGAAACTACTTAGTAAACAATGCGCAATTACTGAGTCATTATTATACTACTGGATGTAGTTTAATAATGATGGACATGTCCATGAATTTTGGTCAAGGATGATTTAATTGGCTTATTGCATTGATTGTAAGTGGGAATATAAATTATGAAGCATCTTTATCAAGCATCTCTATTGCTGTCCAGCAGAAAGAATAGCTTAATAAATTCATTCCAATGCCCTGTGCAGGATAGACAAGGACTTTTTTACAATGACAGGCTAGTAAAAGTTCCTTTGCATATGTTAAAAATTTTTTGGGCCTTAGCCTGAGAGGAGACCCTGTTCCACAGTCCATGAAGTTGATACAGTACACATGTCACATGCTAAAGTACCAGTTTTACAATGCAAGAGTAATGGACTGACCTATGTGTCTGACTTACTGTTTTCAGCTTCAGACATGGCTGACTGAGATGCTCAAACCTCTCTGGGCTTTCTCCACACACCAGTAGTTGAGTGAGCCAGATTAGCACACAGGAGAGAAAAGAGAGTCCATGATTTCTGCATGATCTCAGAGCCGTCCACTGTGCCAATTCAATTATTCAAGGAGCACACCACTGGAATGCCTGAAAGGGTTGTTTTTAAAATTGTAGGTGTCTCCCACCTCCCACCAGACGATATACCAACTGACATCAGGTAGACCAAGAATGGCACATTCTAGACAGGTGTAGTAATAATGTATTTATAATTGATGTTTTAGATAAATTAATGTTAAAACTTGTTAATTTGTAATATTGATTCTGCATCAAGTAGCAGGTCATACATACAAAACATTTCTCTAACCAAACAGGAATATAAAGACAGTAAGTAGGCTGGCAGTTCTGGCTGCCCCATGGAAAATTGAACATTTAATCACTTTTATCACTCAAATTGCAAGATGGAGAGGACAAAGTACCTTTCCTAATGCTACACAAAAACTGTACTTCTAATGCCAACATCACCCTTTTTCTTATTTTGTTCTTCTTCTTATTATTATTATTTCTTTTAAAAGGCAGCAGATTCTAGCAATTGTTAGGGATTAAATGTGAATAAATGTGATTAAATGTGAATAACACCAATTTCTCAAAATCTCTATACAATTAAATGTTTAGAAGGTAAACAAAGACAGTCAAAGTGGTTTGGTTTGAAATTATCTGTTCTAGAAAAAACCTGATAAGATTTGTTGTGATAGGATAGGATAGGTTAATGTCTACAATGGCTCACATATAGTTATGACATGAAACGGTTGAATGCATGCATTGCCTAGTACCAGAAACATTGTTTTACAACAGTTTTGAAATAATGTTTTGGTCTAATTTATATTCTTTTAATTACGGTGGAAAGATACATGCAGGGTGTTGTTAGGCAATTTTATTTTCAGAATTTCCACTATTTTAACATCATTAACATGACACATATAAACTCAGGGAACACATTCACTGGTGGTTTTGATTAGTTAATAAAGTGACCATATTTGTGTTGTAGACATGGCAACCAATGGCTTCTATCACCACCAAGAAATTAGAATTGTAAAGAAATTAGAATTGATATGTTTCTCTACAACACACCATTTCACACCAAACCCCTCTGAATGAATTTGGTTACATCTTAACCATTGAATTATGCACAAAAGTTGGAAAAAGAAAAATGGTAAAACACCTCTTATTTAAAGACCTTTGCTGGCAAACTCTTACCTTGAACCCCCTACTCTTGATGGACAGTGAATATAGTGTACTTTCAATAAAGATGCCAAATTGAGAAAAACAAGTTCTTTGGAGAGATGCTATAGGAGAACCAATTTTGGTACCCTCAAGAGTCTTTCAAAAGATGGTTCTTCAATGCAAGGGTTCCCATTACAAGGTCATAACAATGCAGCAGTGAGAAGGGGAAAGACGTTTGCAGCCTAATTACTGAAAGTCACTATTGTCTTATTATTTTTTCTAATAGTATTTTTATTCAAGGTCTGTATGGCCTTGTGCATGTAGGTTGTTCTGTGTTGCTTTTAGCAACTGATATATTATTGTAGCGGACACCCCCAATCTAGGCAAGCCAGAATCACACTGCTCAGGAGGACTCCACATTCCTGAACTTTGAGCTCAGGACTTTTTCAAAGGTCAAGCAGGTGTCATCAAACAGGATTAGCATACTAACAACTTTATAACTTAAAAGGATGCTATCTTGGGAATATGGACACAGTGGGAGGCCTACAACCCCCTTTTGACCCCCATAAATTCTGGCCTGGAATCCAGCTGCAGATCTTCCTAAACTTTAACTAAGCTATGAATTAACAGAAATCATTCTATAGACTGCACCAATATGGAATTTCCACCATTTAATAGGATTTGGTTCAAGAAGTCCAGAGATATCAAGAAATAGGTTTCTATGAAAATCTATAACAAAGCTAGCCTTTTTAGATTTCATTGATAATTTAGATATGGAACCACAGCACCCCAAGTAGTGAAAATGAGGCACATCACACCACCACTATGTGCTTATAAAGAATCTAAGGGACTTGGACATTGTCTGCTTTGAGTATCAACATTTATTTAATCTGTAAGCAATACTACTTGTTTATTAGTATTATGTGTGTTATCTAAATAGTACCTATATCCCTTTCTACTATTGAGTGCTAGAAATACGGAGTGTCAACTTTAATAACCAACAGCGACAACCATCTAATTGCAATGAGTTAGACCAGTGACCAATATGTATCCTGGTTTTCTTTTATTTCCTTTGGTCCTTTTCTTTCGTGGTCAATTTTATTTCTTCAACATTCATACAGTCTATGGTATAGGAAAAGCATTACCCGTGTTCTTTAACATGTGTAGGTACAGAGGGTTAAACTCTCCCTTATAAACATATCTGAATATTCTGTTTGTTCATTGATTCCGAAAGTTAAACCAATTTGATGACATAAGAATGTTCCTTTGTCTCTGCTTAAACTGAAACAAAGAAGGCAGTGATTCTGGGGAAGGCGTTCCTAAAATTATGCACAACCACTCAGGGTTGGAAACAATGAATAGCTAATTAAGTGTTAGGTTAGGAAAACCTATCAGCATCTGATTCCACCCCAAGGGGAAGTGTCAGCAGTTGGAGCAAAACCCCAGGGCATGGAACTTTTGTGAGACAGAAAAGAGACAGAGACACAGAGTGAGCAGGAGTCAGAGTTCTCAACCAGAAGATAGCTGAACTCTGAAGTTTGTGCTGGCCTTAGTCAGAGAGACAGGCCAGAATTGGAACGCTCCAAGACCAGATCTGCTTAGATCAGTCCATCTACAGACCTTAAGTTTAGACCACCCTCAGAGAAGGAATGTAGATGTGTCTTATCTGCTAAGGAGAGGTAGTTAGTTAAGTTAGTGTCACCAGCCTCAGAACCTTGACTGCAATCGAACCGGACACAGGAAAAGAACAAGCGGTTCGGACGACATGGAGACCCAGCAGCACACCCATAGCCATGCATTAATCTGAGAGCAGATTAACCAGCGAAAGGCTGCCAAGCACCACCCTGAACCACGAGACGCCGTCCTGAAACGGCCACAAAACGCCACCCTGAGACGGCCACGAGATGCCACCCTGAGACGGCCTCGAGACGCCACCCTCAGACGGCCACGAGACACCTTCACCAATCACTGACGAGAAGGCGCGTGCCCGCACAGCGACACAGCATGTGCGACCTGCGAGGAGACAAAGCAACACGTGAGCTCCGGCCTCAAAGATGGCCCTTTGGAAGTCAGCTGATTCCCACGTAAGTTGGTTCCATCAATTGACAGTCAGGGCTCTGATGCCAATTTATTTAATAAGACAGCGTTTAATAGGTACATCTAACTCAGCCATATGTAGTTATTCTCGTCCATACTTAGGTTAGTTCTTCACAGAGTCTCTTTCAAGTTTAACTTTCCCGCGTCTTCCCGAGAACCACCCTGCCTCATATCATTTAACTGAACCACTTCATGCAAGCTATGTTGTCCTTTTAACTTTTATCCTTTTTGTTGTGTTTTGTTCTATTTTCTTTCATCTATCATTGAATGTAGTCCAAGGTAGTTTAATATTTAGCCAATAAACTCCATTTTATCGAAGCATCCTCGATGTGAGCATCTCTCTCTCTCTCTTGCCCTGGTCTGTGGACTTTGCATAAATCCAGGTTACCTCACACCCTCATCTAAAGGTTTGAGCAATAATAAAATTAATATTGCATAGACTGCAACATATCAGGATGTAAATATGAATGCAATACTATCATAGATGACCCACATTGATTTTATTTGCAAGACAACAACATTTTATTTGAATCTTTTGGGGCCAATAATAGATGTTATTTTTTTGTTCTTTGTTCTTTTAGTTTTTTGTTACACCTGATGCAAGAATGTATCAAAACTTGATAAAGTTGTTTTCAGTGAAAAGAACTAGATTGTTTATATTGATGTTTCGTACAAATATCTTCCAAGATTTTAGGTCAAACTCTGGAGAACAGTTATATAACAGGTTACAGGAAGAGCATGGCAATTTTGGCATGTACCATTTCTTCTGATATGTGATGAAGGTAATATTATGTTCTCAATCTGAAGCATTAAAGTTCATACAATTTTGTATTATATCAAATTTTTTTTTAACAAACTGACTTCAGGCTGAAATCCACGACAAGAATGAAAATGATCACAAGATCATAATGACACAAAAAAGAGCCTTATTCAATCTATAATATGCTGACAGCTACATAATATATGGATTCCTCACCACTAGGGATGCTAATGCCCCAAATCAATTTTGTATTGTATGTGGAGAAAAGCTAGCAAAGAGGCCATGAAGACTACCAATTACTTCATTTGGAAACAAAACAGTCCTCAACAGCAGCAAGACACAGGCTAATCATGTGCAATGCCGCATCATATACCCCTACCACCCCACTACCAACCTGGCTCCCAAAACCCTCTTACTGATCTGTCAAAACGGTTCTGGTAAGGTTGAGAAAAAGGCTGAAAACTGCTGCTTTAAACAACCTTTTAAACCTTGAAGAACCTACAAATGATGTAAAGACACTGCACCAATTAAAAGTTTTTCTAAGAGCTCCATGTCCAAGCTTAGAATCATTGAGGAACTGTAGCCTTAACATCTCCCACAGAGATTTGCAATCTGGCTGTAGAACACCATTATCTGATAGGATGTCTATACACAGTAGAATACTTCAACAGATAAGCCTTTTTTAGGAGCCACATCTCATAAGCTTGACACCTGAAACTTTGCTCCTCGTTGGAATCAACATGTGAAAGGCAGAGTTGGCAGAGAGATGCAGCGCACGCTTTCCTCATCTGCCAATGTCACAAGGCTACATTAAGCCTGACCCGAAATGGGCGTTTTCACCTTTCAGATGTGGGTTTCATCTCCACTCTAAGCTGCAGGTCACATTTCACTCGATCCAACAAGCGCTGGCTGCCGGCCCAGGCCTGCAGCTCCAAGAACGAAAGAGTGGGAAAAAACTCCCTGTCTGTTTCTTTCTCCCATCACACCATCTGCTGCCGAGGCCGATCCCTCGTTCACAGGGGGACTGACACAGCATCCTGCCATCCTCTCCACGTTCCGACAGCGTGCTCCCAACACCAGAACAACCGAGGAGTGCCTTACTCAGCCCTGCACCCGAAGAAAGTGGGTGTTTATGAATGCCACTCTGAATGCTAATGTTTCTTTTTTATTCCTTGGTGAAAACATGGCTCATGCTGTGTGAACAGAGCACTGGTTAATATTATTGTTGGCACCGAGGCACTGTGACAAGACTGCTGACTTCCTAATGGGCTTGGGGCTTGTTTCAGAACAGAGACATTTTTGACTTATAGCATAAAGGTGGGCTGTATTCTTAAAAAAGGGCTCTTTGGACCAGTGCCATAGAAGAACTGTTGGTTCCCTACATAAGCTTTCAGTGCATGGTTCTTTAACCTTTCTGTGGATGGTCCATCACAAATGTACCCTTTTATAGCAGCTGTTGTGGCATTGGACACTGATTAAAAAAAATCCCACTCAACCAAAATACCTACATTCACAGTGTGTTACCAGTTTCAACTGATACTTATTTCGTCTGCTTGCAAGATTATTTTATGTGTAATTGAGCTTACATTAGCATTGTGGCTAACTGTAGCTAAATCATCATAGTTCGCTAGAATAGCATTTTAAACTGAAACCTTGGCGACTCTATTTAAACAAAAATAAACATGTCCGAATGGTTCTTGGGAGTGATGTTTTTGTAATTAAAAAAAAAAAAACACTTGATTACTTTAAGAACCTTTCAATGGATAAAATGCTTGCTTTTGATGTCCCTCAGTTGAACTATGCATTATTTTCCCTTACATAATTTTACTGGAATAAATCTTGTTGAAAATGTATTTGACTTACAAAACTGGAGGCATGCTGGATTTTATAAAAGTGATTTTATTGTGCTTAAATGCTGTTATCATTGAGTCAATAGTAATGACATTTTTTTTATACCAAGAAAGCTGCAGTCAGTTATATCTGGTTTCTTTTGGGGGAGTGTATGCTACCTAGAAACAAGCGAAAATTCTTTTTCAGATTTTAGATTGAATCACTGTATGCACGCCTGAAGAAGGCGAACACCATGGAAGGGGCCAGCTATGCCTTTCTCTCTGCTTTGTTTGCCTTTATACAATCGGTATTTTATGTTTTGTACTTGATTTAAAATACAGTATAAACATACGTAAGAGCCATGCACAAATGTAATTAGGTTGGCCCTGTTTAACAGCAATTGGCTACCAGGAGTATTAAGGGTTTGATTTCAAGAGAACATTGTGATAGGCTTAGGTATGGTGACATTAAAGTGGATCATTTGTTCTGTTTCTCTTGTTTCTGTAGGTTCTCTCAACAGATCCTTTTCACACTACGATGCTGTTAAGAGCAAAAAAGCAATTAAAAATACATCCAGTTAGCCTGCCAGGTGTTTCAAAATGTGAAAGTTGCCTTAAGGACCTTCCTCATATCTCAGGCAGTGACGTAGACTGATATATAAAAATATATACACACATTAAGAAGAATAAAAGATATAGGCTGTTCGCCAAAACTTTAATCTAACCTGCCAAGTTAGTTAACCTGACTGGAAATTTATGGCACATTTTAACATTAATTTAGTACAATTGTAGTGTTACTGTACTGAGTTGGCTAATCAAAGACATCAGCTACTAGCACTGACCAACTGCGGCTGCAGTGCTTTGATTGGGCAGTCTGCTTTTGTAAAATTAGTAAATTGCTTCATATTCAAATTTTCCATTCCACCTTAAGTGATGCTTCAGTTATGTTCTGGTGTACACCATTTAAGGTGACTGATGCATCGTTTAAGGTGGAAGGGAAATTTAAATAAGAAGCCATCTTCATTCTTCACCTTATCCTGGCTGTTAACATCTGTTCCAAGCCGTGTGGATGCTTTTCAATCAAAAGATTCTTGAATCTTGGGCCTCGAAAGGCATTCCAAGGAAGCCAACAGGGTACAGCACTACCTATGAACATAAATCAACCCAAGATCGTCTTATAACCAGCTCTCCCAGCAAATTGACGACAGCAGACATGAATGCTGGGATTTACTTCAAATTTTTAACCTTGTACCCTTTTGACTGACTGGATCCATTTTGATCCTAGCTTGGTAAGAATTTTATGAAATGCCAGGAATAGCTGGTACTGAAGAACACAGCAAAAAGCTGGACTGAGCCATTGGTTTTGTTTCAACAGTAAAATGAAATTACCTGCTAACAGAAACCCATAGAAGTGATAATCTGGAAATTCTGTAAAAAGGGCAGTGATGGACAAAGTACACAAACCATGTACTTGAGTTAAAGTAGAGATATTTAAGGTACAATATTACTCCAGGAAAATGTAGAAGTTCCTCCCTTTAGACCTCCACTTGAGTTAAAGTACAAAAGTATGTCTTCAAATGTACTAAAAAGTACTAAAAGAGTAATCATGGCTCTGATGTCCTATTATCATTTCTGTAGTAAGACTTGGTGAAAATCCTACTCTTGGTAAACCAGTCTTTTAATAGAATGTCATTAATTAGTGACACTGATGTCTATTAATATTATCATAAGCACAAAACACTGAAGACAAACAGTTTCCATCAGAACCGAATGGCTCTGAAATGACTTTTTACAAACAAGCAAAGTTTCGTTTTAAGATTCATTTGCAACTTAGTTACAAGTTTAATAAAAACTTGATTTGAACAGTTTCACAAATTTTCATTTACTATTTTGCAGTAGATCTCTGTAGGTCATAAACATAAAATAGCCCCCCAAAAAAATAACTATAAAATGAAAGTGTTTGTATAAATTCAGAATAAAAAAACATGCCAGTCACAACTGCATGTGTGTAAATATTTCTATACTGTGGACTATTTACCCACAAAGTTGAGAGCAATATGTTATATCTGTTCATTAATTCTTTGATGTGTGATTGTCACTCAGTGTTTGCATTAACCCCATCCTGCTTTACCTGCTATCGTAACCTCAGTATAATGTGGATATGCTTGCACTGGGTCGGTATGTCCAACATGTCAAAATAATGTTTAAAACCAAGTGTGCGCTGTGCCCTGATTGGTGGACTTGCTTTGCACACAAAAACCAAAAGGAATGATAGATTTCTCATAATGTAGTGGAGTAAAAAGTAAGATATTTGACTTTGAAATTTTGTGGAGTGAAAGTAAAAATCACCCAAAATGGAAATACTTCAGTAAAGTACACACACATACACCTTCTAAGCCACTTCTCCTTCTGGGCCACGGGAAGGAGCTGGAGCCTATACCAATGATCAATGGCAGGATACACCCTGGACAGGTTCAATAAAGTTCAGATACACAAGAAAACTACTGAAGTACAGTAGCGACTTACACTTACACTTACATAGTTACTGTCTACCACTGAAAAAGGGCCTAGCCCTCCTGCTCCCCTTCCTCTCCTAGGGTAGAAGAGGAGCAGTAGGAATTGACCAGTAGTAAACGTTTCTAGACACAGCCAATGTCACAAAGTTTCACGGAACCAATATTGTCCTAGATAACCTGATTACAGAATTTTCTCCAATATAAATCCAAAATTCCCCCTATGAAAATAATTAAAAAACAGGACTTGTGTACCCTGCCCGGAACAGGGTTACTGGGGCCCCACCCTGGAGGCAGGCCTGGGGGAGGGGCTCGCCAGCGAGTGTCTGGTGGCCGGGCATTTACTTATGGTGCCCGGCCGAGCCCAGCCTGAAGGGGTTACACGAGTCCCCCCTCTGATCGACCCACCACTAATGGGAAGGGCAGTAGTAGGGGTTTGGTGCTTTGTGGATCGGGCAGTGTCCAGCTTTTGGAACTTGGAATGTTACCTCACTGGTGGGGAAGGAGCCTGAGTTGGTGCGCGAGGTTGAGAGATACAGGCTAGATATAGTAGGGCTCACCTCAACACATAGCTTGGGCTCCGGGTCCAATCTCCTTGAGAGGGGCTGGACTTTATTCTTTTCTGGGGTTGCCCATGGTGAGAGGTGGTGGGCAGGTGTGGGCTCTCTCGTAGCCCCTCGACTTGGTGCCTGTATGTTTTCTCCGGTGGACGAAAGGGTAGCTTCCCTACGCCTTCAGGTTGGGGAAGAGGTCCTGCTTATGCACCAAACAGCAGTTCAGAGTACCCAGCCTTCTTAGAGTCCTTGGGAAGGACGCTTGAAAGTGCTCCTCCTGGAGACTCCTGTCCTACTGGGGGACTTCAACGCTCACGTGGGCAATGACAGTGTGACCTGGAGGGGTGTGATTGGGAGGAATAGCCTCTCTGATCTGAACCCGAGTGGTGTTCAGTTTTTGGATTTCTGTGCAAACCACAGTTTGTCCATCACGAACACCATGTTTGAACACAAGGATGTCCATAAGTGCACACGGCACCAGGACACCCTAGGCCGCAGTTCAATGATTGACTTTGTAGTCGTGTCATCAGACTTGCGGCCATGTGTTTTGGACACTCGGGTAAAGAGAGGAGCTGAGCTGTCAACTGATCACCACCTGGTGGTGAGTTGGATCAGGTGGTGGGGGAAGATGCCGGTCAGACCGGGCAAACCCAAATGTATAGTGAGGATTTGCTAGGAACATCTGGCAGAAGAACCTGTCAGATTGATCTTCAACTCACACCTCCGTCAGAACTTTGATCAGATATCGGGGGAGGTGAGGGACATTAACTCAGAATGTTAAAAGGCCATGTTCTGCTCCTCCATTGTTGAAGCGGCTGACTGTAGCTGTGGCCGCAAGGTAGTTGGCGCCTGTCAGGGCGGTAATCCTCGAACCCGGTGGTGGACAACCCAGGTGAGAGACGCTGTCAAGCTGAAGAAGGAGTCCTATCGGGCATGGTTGGCCTGTGGGACACCAGAGGCAGCTGACAGGTATCGACAGGCCAAATGATCTGCGGCTTCAATCATTGCCAAGGCAAAAACCCGGGTGTGGGAGGAGTTTGGTGAGGCCTTGGAAAGTGACTAAGTCAGCTCCGAAAAGATTCTGGCAAACCGTCAGGTGACTCAGAAGGGGAAAGCAGTGTGCCACTAGCACTGTATATAGTGGAGATGGTGTGCTGCTGACTTTGACTGAAGACGTCATTTGGCGGTGGAAGGAATACTTTGAGGACCTTCTCAATCCCACCGACACGTTCTCCAGTGAGTAGGCAGAGTCTGGAGACATGGGAATAGGCTCGTCCATTACTGAGGCTGAAGTCATTAAGGTAGTTAAGAAGCTCCTTGGTGGCAAGGCTCCAGGGGTGGATGCGATCCGTCCTGAGTTCCTGAAGGCTCTGGATGTTGTGGGGTTGTCTTGGCTGACACGCCTTTTCAAAATTGCATGGACATCGGGGGCGGTGCCACTGGATTGGCTGGGGAAAGGGAGGTCTTGTCCTCATTGCTTAGGATGCTGCCCCCGCGACCCAAACCCCGGAGAAGCGGAAGATGATTGATGGATGGATGGATGGATGGATGGATGGATATATATATAGTTTGACTATATTGATTGACTATATTAATTTTCCTAGAACCATCCAACCCATGAACCATACAAGAACCTTTATTTTTAATAGTGTGGGTTGTGGATCGTCCTTTTAAGAGAAGGGAGTTTGACAAAGTATTGAACTCATTACTATGGTCAGTATGTTTGACACTGAGTAATGGATTGAGTGAACTGAAGACCAGTTCATGTGCTTGATGGTTTTTTAAATTCACTTTAATATTACTGGCATTATGAAATAGAGAAGGAATAATTTAATCTGTGCCAAGCTTTTCTCCTGCATTTTCTTGCCCATCTTTGTTATGACAGTCAATCAATATGGCCAGTGAAATTATTTAATCATAGCCGCTGTTTTGGTCGTTCTAAGGTTTGTGCAATTGACGGCAGAATATTGATCATTTCTAATAAGGGCTTTAATGAGACGCTCTGTTAATCTGAAATGCTTAAGCAGAGTCGCTAAACTGATGATTCATTCCTGTCTCCCCCCCGGCACTCACTCAGTCATTCACTAACTAACACACACACAGAGTGCATGCTTACATGTGTGTTAGCACGCATGCTTGAAAATAGAATCCAGCAATCAATTACCTCTGTAATTTGTATGCAAATTAAGCAGGCTATTACTATTTGTTAATATTGAAATATCTTCATGTCGGATGTGATTAATCTCGTAGCGCTCTCGCTTTGCCTTCTTCTGTTTCTCTCTCTCTTTTGATCAGAGATCATGTCCTCTATAAGGTGTTCGTAATTGAGCCAGCATCTGGAGGAGCCCGCATGCAAATAAACACAATCACACAGGTGGCTCGACCCGTCCCAATTCCCACCATTCCACAGGTGTGATAATTGCCCATTGCTGTTTGATCAGCAGGGCTGTGTTTCCTGGCAGGCTGACTGAAAGCTTAATTGAATAAATCATTACCTTTCTCCAACTAATGCCTTGTTGCAATATTCTTATACAGCAATATTGATAGCAGGCCTTTTACAGCCACTGGGCTATGCATTGTAGTGTAAGAATTCACAAGAGAGTGCTTATTGACACTTTGCTATGCGAGCAAAGTAAGACAGCATCATGAAGACTGTCTCCATTATTAGCTGCTGTTTATCTCGGTTTCATCAATGCTAATCAAACAGTAGCTTTTTGAATCATTAAATTAAGCCAATGCTACTATATTTAGCTTTAGCTAGATTTGTTTAACAGATTTCAAAATGAAAAAAAAAATGGACACCCCTCCTAATTATTGAGTGCTTCAGTCACATCAATTGCTAACAGGTGTATAAAATCAAGCACACAGCCTTGCTATCACCATAGATCTCAATGATGTGGCATTGTCATAGGATGCCACCTTTGCCACAAGTCAGTCTGAGAAGTTCTTGCCCTGCTAAATCTGCCCTGGTTGACTGTAACTACTATTATTTTGAAAGGGAAGATCCTTGAAGCAACAAAAGCTTAGCCACAAAGTGGCTGTGCTGAAGCGCAAAGTGTGTAAAAGTTACCTATCCTCTATTGCATTGCTCACAAGTTCCAAACTGACTCTGAAAACACCAACAACACAGGAACTGGGTGTTGGGTGATTCATGAAATGGGTTTCCATGGCCGAGGAACTGCACACAATCCTAAGATCACTGCGCACAATGGCAAGTGTTGGTTGGAATGGTTTAAAGCACACCGCCACTGGACTGGGTGCAGTGGAAATGTGTTCTCTGGAGTCATGAATCACACTTCACTATCTGGCAGTCTGGTGAGCGAATATAGATTTGGCACAATGCTACCTATAAGAATGCATAGTGCCAACACTAAAGTTTGGTGGAGGAGGGATAATCGTTTTTCAGCATTTGGGCCCCTTAATTTCACTGAAAGGTAATGTTAATGCTATAGCATGCAAAGACATTTTAAACAATATATGCTTCCTTTGAGCTGAGCTAAACGTTAAAGCAGAGCAAAGGCAGTCTGCATTTTCGCTTATATTTTTAGCATCTACTATGTGTGATGGTCATGTGTTCACCTACTCTTGGCTATATAGTGTGGATTTACCATACCAGGAAATCTTTTCAAAAGCCCATAATTACATTTTTCTAATATTTATTTTTATTTCCCCTGTGTTTCATAAGTGTATGTTCCAAAAACAGTTATAATTATTTTTACAGGACCATTTTCCAATCTCCTTTCATTCCTTATGATGACACAGGCTGTTAGAGCCATTACAAACCACAGTGCAATGAAAATAACAACAGGAAAATATTTTTACATGTTTTTGCATCAAAACTATAAACACCAGGGCAACTCAAACTTTTTTTTTCGAATTCCATTTTTGATAAGCATAAAACAGAATTTCATCCCCTCATTCAGGAGCAAAAACAGCTGGGATCCGTTTGAGCGGCTTTTAAAGAAGCAGCTACAGATAATGAAGCACCAAACAAACAGATTAAATGTACTTAAGATATTCTTCCTCACAGAACAGCAAACACTGAGCAGGTTACTTTTAGTTTGGGAACTTTATGAGGGCATCCACATGAAGCTCAGATATTCACAGCTCAGTTTGAGCTGGACTTGAAGATTGTAGTTTGTAAAAATGTTTCTGGGACACAGCATATCCAGCAGCTTGGTTGTTGTCATGCCAAGGCAAGAGACAACAGTGAATGGTGAGAAACGTTTTTGTGGTCTGTGTGTGTCAGATATCAAGAAAATTAATGAATTCAAAACAGGATGTTTTTATTGCTTAGCATCCATATTTGGCCTGGGGAGTGAATGGCTTTGAAACAGTAACAATGTTTATCTATTACACAAACATGGTTCACAAAAGCAAGGAAAATCACCCTTTAATGTAATAAAATTTTATGTAATGGTATTTTCTATTGTTGTAATACCCACACAATGTAAACAATGGCCGGTGTTAAAAATCCATTTACAAGGTTCTGATATGAAAGCGATGATAAGTAGAACTATAACTGCTTCAAAAAGAGTCCTTATCTGCTTTGAGGGTTCTGGAAAGTTTTTTGTCTCTCCTCCTCTTCACTTGTCACACAACTGGGGGTAGCCTAAAAGTGTCTTTCTAAGCATGTTTGTTTGCAAAATTCCCCCTTGATATGGTTGAAATTAAGTTTGAATAAAGTTAATTTATCCAGTATTTGCCTTAGTAACTAAGTGTTAAAAGGTGTCTCAAAAGGTTCTGTGAGTGGATGTATAAAGAAACCACTAAATGGTTCCCTAAAGAATAAATAAATGAAGGTTGACGAGGCTTCACATAATGTTTAGGTTCCTATAACCTTTATATTTGTTTTTTGTTTGGCTTTTTTTTAGGTTTTTAACACTCATATCCATTGAACAGTTTTTGACGTCTCGATTTTTTAGTGTTGAACTGCAGATCGCACTTATTTTTCTTTTTTATTTCATTTACGTCTTTCACTACTGGGGAGTCGAGCTATATGTTTTCTTAGTTTAATGAATTGAGGTCATTTATTCTTCATTCTAGTTCCCATAAGTTCAAATGAAAAAGGATTGTTCCTTACTCTTTAGGCACATTCTTAAAAATAAAGCCATATGGTCCTAGGAAACAAATCATTCATTCATGCAATCATTAGTCTTCACACATTTTTTAGTCTAAAAACTTAAGGATCTTTATATTTCATTTACTCAAACAGTTATTTTAAAAGCTATCTACTAAATGGTTCTTTTAGGGTACTGAAACTGGTGGTTTCATGGCACCACTCCAAAGAACCCTTTTTTACACTTTCATTTTAAAGAGTCTAAGTGGTCACTGATGCTCATCCTGCAGACATGCCCTTGAGCATAGTGTTGTGGGTAGCTACCTGTAGTCTGCGGTTCAATCCCCCACCTGGACAAGCACCCTACACTATACCAATAAGAGTCCTCGGGCAACACTACCCTCACCTACCTGTGTAAAATGATCAAACTGTAAGTCGCTCTGGATAAGAGTATTTGCCAAATGCTGGAAATGTAAATATTCATTACTTGAATCAGGCATAGCCAGTTAAGGTTGGACTGAATGCTTTACTTGACTAAAGCTCATAATTTAGAATTTCCAGACTCCAAATAGGAAGAAAAAGAAAATACCCCCTTCAACTGGGAATTCCTCTTCATAAACTTGTAAGTTGCTTTGATGTCAACATCAGTGTAGCTGCACACATGTATGCAAAAGTTTGAACACCCCCAGTCAAATATTTTGTTGATTTTGGAAGTGAAAATATGTTAGCATATGTCATTTTTCTGTACATTTTAGTCCACAATTTCTATTTATTTGCTATATTTAGCATGATTTAATATATCAGAAGAAATGAAATCTTTTGCCTCTATTGTTCAATGTTTTTTTTTAGTTCAACAAATAAAAAATGACTGCACAGTAAACTGTACAGAAGTGTGTTCTCTGTAGAGGGTGTGTGAAATTATTACCACTTAGAAAATCACCAAAACCTGGAATTTGATCAGAGGTGCCCAAACTTTTACATAAAGCTGTACATCCTTAATTTTAAAGCCATCACATCCACTTTTCCCATTTTGTAGTTTGGAGGTATAAATTATTTATACATCAAAGCAAAAGCTGTAGACTAGTCATTCAGCTGAAAAGGCACAACTGATTGGGCAGTTTTATGATGTACATGTGGGATAATACTCCACAAACTTTCTGAACCATGCTGGTCTAACTGAGCTTGGGGGTTTTAAGCATGTCTTGATTTATGTATATCTTTGTGATATTCTAATATCAATAACCCATGAGAGGCTGTGCATTTCTGATTTCATAAAATGTCACAAACTAGGCACATTATTACACAACATAACAAATAAGTGGGGATGATATATGGAGTATTTTATAATGGTTCCGAATATGCCTCAGCCACAATTTAAAACTGAAACTATTAATTCTATAATCACCAACTCAGAGCTCAGGAAAAGTTGCTTGTGTCAAAACAGCATCAGAAATTCATCTATTGCACTTAGTGTATGCAAAAAGGCAGTGACAGTTCATTCTGCATTCATGCCTCAAACAAACTACATCACAGATTGTTTGGAAGCAAAACAACATTAACCTCCTCAGACATCATGTAAACTGTAATCATTACAGCAAATTAAATGTGAATCAGGTATCACATACACACACACACAATAGACACAAAAGTCTAATATATAGTAAAGAACCCAAGACACACAGATTTATAGATGTATATAAAAACGGTTATACATATAAAAAAAATGACAAAAATGCCGCAAGTATGTAAATAACATCTCGTTACTTTATAGCAACAATGGTACAGTGCATCAAAAAGTATAATTTGCTAATTTGGCTAACTATTAGAGAAACTGAATGTGTTACGTGCAACTGTGCTTTTGAATTGCTTCATGTGACTGTCAAGTTGCATGGAAGCTATGTTGCATGCAACTTAACATGCACCTAGTTGCATTAAAGTTTTACCATGTGAAGCCACAAGATTATTGATGGAACTCCACTGACCTATCCATGCTCTATCCCACAAATGCATTCTTTCAAAGCTACTATTAAAAGACTGGACAAGCTGTACAGAACACCATTCAAAGATAACACTGTTTAAAGCAAATGCTTTAAAATTATTCCCGTTGGACCACTAGTGTTTGAATAGAGTCCGTTTAGCACTACATAATGTTGTTTCCTGTTTAAAATGCTGCAGCTGGACTATGTAGTAGCAAACTTAAATCTAGGCAGGTTGGGAACAAAAATAAATAAATAAATAAACACAGAATTTGCCACCATGCTAACGTTAGCTTGATTACGCACAAGCAGCCAAAAAAAACAACACTATACCTGATCCATCCTAACAGTGGGACCGTTCCCACACATATAATTAAATAACATTTGATAATTATGCCCTCTAAATCTAGCATTTTCACAAACACGAGATTTTGTGTGCTGTAATTTGTCATTAGGTAGAAAGATATTTGGCAGCGTTCTGTAAAGCGTGTTCAACCTGGCAAAAGCACATTTGTGGATGGATCATGGATAGGTCAGTTGACTTAATTCACTGATTAACACATCTGGAGAGAGAGAGAGAGAGAGAGAGAGAGAGAGAGAGAGAGAGAGAGAGCTGGAGGACAGAAAACTTCCCACTTGGCTTTGAAATGCCACACATAATATCCTAGTTACAGCATTCGGGCCCAGACAAATTCGTTCTGTTCATGGGATGGTTTCTGACTTGATTATAGTAAGTGCATTTCTATCTCTCAAATGGGTACAGCAGCAGTTAAACATTTATAGCATTCATGTCAGATTTGGCACCCTTTGAGAGGTTCTGTCATAAACACACACACACACGGGTCGTATTCTGTCAGCGCTGTCGTGTATCTGAGAAAAGAGGTTTCAAATCTTTATCTCTCTTTGACTGTCTCTCCGATTTGCAAGTGGAAAGCAATTTAATGGCTTCCAAAGCTACAAATAGGCAATGTTTACTGCCATGTATTAGCACTGACAGAATCATTCTACTTTATTAGGCTTTAAACCAGCCTTAAGATTAGCAACCAGATATATTTAACATTAGGAGACATACAGAAATTGGCCAAAATAACACAAACATTTGGTATCGGAAGATCTCTGAGTTTAAGATGCAGAACTGAAATACAGTACTGGAGAAACAAAGTTGAATATCTAGCAAATGTCCAATAGAAAAGCAACCACACTCACCAATGCTAATTTTTTGGCTGAATATTACATTTGATGTAATATTCAGGACTTCTTTGCTTTGCTTGTTATATTTATTTAGCGGAAACGTATAAAAGTAATAGAACGCTCAAGGTTGTGCGTTATCGTGGCTGTGATGATCTATGCTACTCTGTGATGTTATTTGTGATAGCACACTGTCTCTAATGGCTCAGATTTCTACTATAAAGTCGTTAGTCATACAATTTGACTGTATTAAAATTTCATGTGTTTGGATATTGTAGGCTTTATCCAGTTACTGTACCTTGCACCCATACTGAAACGGTGAGCTCTGCTCCTGCTTACTACACTACGTTCAGATCATTTTTTTTTTTTCTTTCTTTTCTTTCCTTAGAAAAGTCTGCCATCTGAAGCAGATGATTTGGTTATCTCATATGAGAACATAAAAAAATAACCCAATAGTATGTAAAGCCACATGCAATTGTTTATGATCAACAGTGGCATGTTGTCCTTCTCTCCAGTCGGCAGTAGTTATTTGTTATAATGTTAGTAGCTGGTTGGCCAGGAATGTACTTTGAGCCACAGCAGTGGTAGCTTTAAACATTTTAATGGACATATTCTACATCAAAATGTGTATTTTCTTTGATTTCAATGAATATTCCAACATCAAATTTTATTGAGAATAGCCCAAACTCAATTTTCCTCTAGTGAGAACATCAGTGGCTGCCTGTTTTGCCATTGTTCACTAGAGCTCCTGTGAGCACTGTCCAGCATAGCCTGCTGAAGCCATTCTGCAGTGCTAACGATACTGAAATTACCACAGTCAGTGCTGTTTTGTGTTCTGAGAGGAGCTACAGATTCAGAGTTATGGCAACAGCATGTGGGCAGCTGGGCTTCAGGCTGAAACTATGAATGGTTCACAGGGTCAAACTGGGAAAATGCATTAACGGCATTCATAAAACTAGTGGCAATAACAATGTATCATGTTAATGTGTTATTACTGCCTCAACACTGACAATACAATGTAAAACATTCTTTATACTTTCTTGTATGTAAATGAGACAAAAAATTTGTTAGTGACCGAAACATACCTTATAGCATTTTTACACCTCCATGAGTGCGAAGAACACCTGCAATACAGTTTGGCCTGGACTGAACAAGTTTTTGGACGTAGGCAACATCAATGTTCAGACACTCTTGCATCATAGAAATGCACAGTTCAGCCAGATTTCATGGATGCCTTCCCTGCCATCTTATTCATTGTTCTGTGTAATTCCACAGATTTTCAAATTTAGGGATTTTGCAGACCAGTCCAGATGCATGAATGCTCCTGAATGCTCATTATGCCAATCAATCAGGCTCATTTGCAGTCCTGGGTATGTGAGAATTGTCATCTTGGAATACAGGCATAGGAATGTTGTTTCTGACGAGCAAAAGACAAAACCTGTTTGTCCAGCTGCTCAATACAGGCATGCTGGTTCAAATTTACAGTCATCTCACCCAAAGAACCCATTTCTACATAATTGAAACACCCCAGAACACCACAGAGCTCCTTCAGCTTGAACCACACCTTGCACATAATTTTCATCAAAGGCTTCCCGAGTTCTGTGATGAACATGATGCCTAGCATCATTCAAGTACAGGCAGAAAAGAGATTCATCTGACCAAATAACATGCTTCCAGTCATGAACAGTCTATCTTTTGTGTCGCTTTGCCCACTGTAACCGGACAGCTTTGTGAGCAAAAGTGAGCAAAGGCCTCGTGCGCCACTCTGCTCCATATGTTCATGGTATGCGGTTACCTGCAGAATGTTCTTTCAGACATTGGTTGTGAATGACCTGCAAGCTTACAGCTTGTGTTTAAAGCTGTAGCTAAGCTTTGTTAAAATTGTAAGCAGAAGCTTAGCCAGATGAAAAACACACATGAGCCGCTGTGAGTCGCCCTTTAAAAGCTTAATTGGGTAAGAGTTTGACTCCATGTCTACACAGTTTTTCCACTTTTTCCACTGCTGTTTCAAACAAGTTGGTATGATAATTTTATTATGATTCATAGCTTTGGACAGCAAAGTGTGATAGCAAGTGCAAAAGCAGTAAGGTTAATGGACGTAATAGTATAAAAATGGCATAATTTTACTGTATGTGTGACTCCTGAGCTGAGACATGTGTTGTTTATGGAGCTTTTGGCAGCAGGTGACAGTCCATATGTCGCAGAATGACTGAATCAGTGCCTTTATTTATAAGTTCCATTCACTGTTTGCGAACTGCGTATTTTACTGTCCTTTTTTATTACCACACATCACAGTGCTTCCAAATATTTTTAAGAATACTGGTCTTTCACAAAACTTGAGGGCCTCTGTATGATTTGCCTGTAAGTGAGATTTTCATATCAGTTTGCAATATTCAGTGTGTAGATTTGATGGGGCTCTATTATTTTTTATTGTTTTTTTCCAGTCAAAACAGCCATTAATTTATACATTTTCTGATGAGATCAGATACAAGATAGTCAACTTGGAGGAAAAAAGAAAAAGAAAAAAAAAAACCCCAAACAAAATGGGACTCCCAACAAATGTCCAGAACTTGGCACAATCAGATAAACAGTTTTAAAACTTTCATCTTTGAGAGAGGGGAGAAAAACAAGCTTCTCTTTCTGCACATCTGGAAACATCCACAGGTGCTTCTATCCATTCGTCCACTATGAAAAGTCAACTCGATGACATGAAATGATATAGCTGAAAAGAAGGCAATACTGAGAGAGAAACAAGGCACAAAGAGCCCAGACCTCAACATCAGTAGAAAATGTAACCAACTTTGTAGACTGAACTTTGGAGATGTGGTAAAATATCCCAGCAGAGTTCTCAGAAAGCAGGTCCTCTGTAAAGAATGGAACCTGTAATATAAAGAGTGGAGACGCTAAATGCTGAACATTTTTGATATTATGTTTTATTTTTTCAGTGTAATTGACTTGTAAAATATATGCTTCCTGCTTTTTTCCCCCTGATGCTGAAAACTTAACTGTAACAGCAGTTTTGACTGCAATTCAATGGTTATCTCTGACTTTTGCACAGTACTATAGTGTGTAAGTGAATAATTAGCATGAAGGATTTGGATATATTGCTATTCGAAAACATGCAGACCGTATCCTGTTACCCTGTGGAAGACACTGTTTTTACCTCAGTGTGAGAAAATTCCCAATGTAGCAAACGTCTCTCTAATTGCATAAAAGAACTTCCAATGAAATCTGCCACCACAGATCAGGATCAGGACCATTTCTGAACATTTGAGGGGTCTAAACAACAGCCTACTTTGGACATGCCATCCATCAATCATATAATACGGAAGGCAAGAATGGGAACCATTAATACTTCATTGATTTAGATTAGGGATTAAAAGTTGTAAAAAGTTAAACACAATAAAATAACTATATACAGTAGAGACAGAACACATGTTCAACTAAATGAAACATAAAATGAAGAGAAAAAAAGCATAAATAAAAACAGTATTTGTTTTAATGTTGATCTGATGTAGGTTTTCCTTTAATAGATTTACTGTAAAACTGTCAGTGCTTATATCTAGGTGTTAACTAACTATGTATTTGCCAAATCAGTGATATTTAATAGTAGCACAGAACACATACTAAATACAACCAGTGAGTGTTCATTTTCATGAGGTGTTTTAGGCCATTTCTTCTCTTCTGCTCATTTCTTTCTCATTTTGTCAGCTCCAATATGGATATGTGCGCTTCAGAGATCACAATCACAAAAGGAAGGAGTGAAATTGTGATGCTGGCATGTGTGGGTGTGACAGGTATAATTTTAGCATTTTCCTGGCTGGCAGTGCAGGCTCTAAACCCGCTTTAGAGCAGCACAGTTAGAGTTGATAGAGTGATTACATCATCAAAAGACGTGGTTAAATTCCATTACTTTTAAGAGCCACATTTGCTGATAGCGAAGCTATTAATAATAATAACAATAATAGTTTTCTTTCATTCTTTCATTCAACCGTTGACAGCATTTTACATTTTACAACTGGAACTTTACAACCTTAAAAATAAATGTTAAAAGGTAGCTTAAGCAAATCCAGTAAAAGCCAGGGCCACAAGTAGTTAAATGTCACTAAGAAAAAGATGAAAAAAGAAAAAAGCTAAATAAAAATAATAAACAATTAAAAATAAAATAATGTTGGGGAATTGAAGTAAAAAAAAAAACAATATAAAATAAATAAAAATAAATAAAAGTTAACAGAATTTAACATATTATGGAAAAAAACAATGTGGCCTGTGTAAATGTTGAAGTATATATATATTTTGTTTCGTTATGTTTGTAATTGTTATTATAAAAATAAAACAAAAAAACAAACAAAAAAAGATGGCTCCCTAAATAAGTCACAGCCCTGCTAGGAGTCTTCTCTCCGAGGAGGCAGCTAAGGGACCATGCTAATAGAAGCAAGCAGACATCCAATTGACTGGTCTGCTGAATACTATCTGTGGGGGATAAAAAGGAACCTGCCACCTGAAGAGAATGCTGAATGTGTGCCACATAACTGCCCTCACAGCAGTGCTTTTGCCGAGCTTATGTTCAACATTACACTCTTAAAACTAAAGGTGCCAAAAAATGCCACAGAAGAACTGCTTTTGTTTCCCCAAAGAACCTTTCAAGAGAGAGGCTTCAAATGGGTTTTTAAGTAACTGTCCATTGAATGGTCCTTTAGGGAATCAGTGGTTCTTCTGTGGCATCACTCCAAAGAACGTTTTATGCTTAAGAGTGTAGATTAGTGTTTCACTTATGAAGTGATATTCTTAGAGACGTTCCTTTTTTACTCACATTTCACTCATTCTGTCGTACAGTTGGGCTTCAAGGGGTCATTCAGTAGGAAAATCCCTTACTAGCGACTGGCGGCCTGTCCGGGGTGTGTCCTGCCTTCCGCCCGGGGACTGCTGGGATGGGCTCCAGCTCCCCCCCGCGACCCTGACGGAGAAGCGGCTTGGAAAATGGATGGATGGATGGATGGATCCCTTACTAGCCAATCATCATGACCATATTTTTCATACATGCTTCTTTAGCAGTAATCAAACAGCAGTCAAAGTGAAACAAAACTCTGCTTGTTGCGCACCTGATATAAAAGGCGTCATGATTTTAGGCTGCATTTAGACACAGAAGACCGTAATCTGCAGGCCCTGCATTTACACAACAGTTGGAGTTTTTCCCCACGATACCTCCTTGCAGATCAGGTTATTCACTGGCATAAGTGTCATCTTCTATTTCAGCAGTTCTCAAACTTTTATTGTCTAAGGTCCCCTTTGCAGATGGTAAGTGCCACTGCGCCTGCCCTCAGACTCCCAGTCATTACTTTCATTTAAGGAACAAGGAGTATGGGCGTTATAGCAATGAGTTGTCTTTGCTTGTCATGTATTTCATTTTAATACTGTTTAATAACAGCATATTTAAACAACCACTCATTTTAGATAAGGCCAAAGCATATCCAATGAACTGACCAAATGAAAACTTAAATAGAAACACTGTGAGATTTTTAATGCTCCCCTGCGGCACCTCAGGGGCTTCATTTTGAGAGCCACTACTCTTCATTGGTAGTATGAGAGAAGACTGAATGAGGGGGTGGTGGGGGGAGGCTTTGAGAACTTGGGCTGAAGTTCTGAGCAGCTTCTGTTGACAGCTAGAACGCCAGAGGATTGAGGAACAGGGAGGAGATGAGGTGGTGGTGGGGATTGCAACCGCTTCGGCATGGACATGGAACAAGAATGTGTTTTATACGGCATTAGATTGAAAGGAGGAGGGGTTTCAGGCATGTTCCTCCCCAAAACTTAAGTTATAACATAACTACATTGATAAATAGATGACAAGTTCCCTTCAGCACCACAGGCACACTGTTGTAAAATGTGTTGCTTTGTTGTAAAATATGATGCTGCTTTGTTACTTTGTTTACTGTTGTCTGTTGTTTGTTGTCTGTTGTGTCCAAAGCACTTTGTAACATTGCACATCCTCTGAAAAGAAGTGCAATAAGTGCTAGTTTCTTTAGTATATACATTTAGTGTTATGTGGTGTTATATTGACCCAACAAGGGAAAATTGTCATTTTGCTGCCTGACTATGGCCAGTCTGGAAGCAGCACAGCCTGGGGAAGCAGGGTGTTAAATGCCTTGCTCAAGGACACACAAGATATTCCCAATCAGTCCTGAGATTTGAACCCACAACCTCCTGGTTGCTGCCTCACCTCTCCTACCATTAGGTTACTAGCATAACAAAAGACCAGCACATGCTTTAGTTCTGGTGTTGGGCCTGTCTTCAGTACTTTTATATAGATTTTAGCAAACCTTTCTGTTCTTGAGGCCTACCAGTGGCTTTCTGGTAACCCCTCTGAGATCATTCTGGTATATTCTCCTCTTTATGCTAGCATTTGATCTGCTTTTGTAACTGCTAGCTACTAATTCCTTCACTATGAATGGCATTTGACATCACGCCTTAGATGCCTTATTACTCTCCTTACTCGAAAGGGCATGGAAGTCTAGGACTTGGCATTGGTGACCATTATATCAATGGCAGTGAATTCTATCACTCCCTCAACATATATGAGCAATTCTGCGAGCCACCTGTGTTGCATGACATGATCAGGAACTGACTAAGATTCATTCGTACATATAATGCTGTAGTCAAGATTCCTTGAGTGTATTGATTAGTATTTCTTATCCTACGTACATGATGTGATTTACAACTCAACACAAAATAAAATAAGCTGAAATAAGGATATTCCTACTGCCTGCAACCCTTACATTATGATTTACAGCATGCTGTCATTCTGCTACCAGTGTACATACTGATGAACAAGGGAGAAAATGCGCTAGCTCAAGTAATATTCAGTGTCTTGCTAATAGAGCACTGTCCAAGATGGATGTTCTGCAGTCAATTAGCAAGAGTTATTTGCTGAGAACAGATAAGCTTCTGTTTTTCACTGATGTAATGGATACGCAGTATTAATGAGTGACTTACAGGATTAGCGACTGTAGATTCACATCACTGATGGAAAACTATGCCAAGCCACATGATGCAAAACAAACATGTTTAACTCAACTGTGCATACATTTCTGCTTGCTTGTGTTTCTGTATTTAAAAAGGTCATTCTCTTTTTACAAAATGACAAAATGTTGCCGTCTGTTACAGGAATGATGCAGACCACACATGGTCTGAGGTTTCTGTGGGCATGTCCACTTCAGTTCTGCCATATTTAGGTTCGTCTTAGACTCTGCTGAGTGATGCATGCTGAGTTGGAGTGCATTCACTCTACTTTCACTTGGAATCCATGGGGTGAAGTTTCAACTCTGTCAAAACAGCAGGGGAAAAAGCTGCCACTCTTGAAAAGTTTTACTGCAAACACAGTTTGCTTCTGCACACCCACTTGACTTGGAAAACTGGTTCTATTGTAAAGGCAGTTTGTATGTGAACCATTCTACCAAACAGTTCCAACTTTGGCCCCACAGGAACACAATTAAGACCTTAGATATTTGAAAGTACTATATTACGACAAGGCGTTATTTGAGATACTAAGCTAAATATGTACAATTCATCATTTAGTGTGCTTTCTATTGGGGAGTGGCAGAAACCCTAATGCCTAAATTTCATCTTGTGAAAATATTTATTTAGTATTTTTCTAATTTTTTTTGTAAAGATTTACATATGAGTTTAATTTTTGAATAAAAAACTTCACTTAAAAAATGCTGTGCCACATTTTCATGTCATTACCAAAACTAGTCCACAGGCAGAGCCTTATTTTTGTCAGCACTGAAACACATTTTCTGTGTTTTAATGTAAAGTATGATTTTATGTGCATACAATGGTTCAAAGCTGTGTTTGCTGGTCATGTACTGGCTAGCCTGTTTGAGTTATGTTCAAAATTTGCTAAAACTATCACTACTGAAACATTTGGTAAAGTTTCGGTACTGACATGGATTTTTTTTAGTGGTGATAAAATTTAAATAAAGTGAGCATAAGTTATAGGGTCATTGGATATGTAGTTCTAGAATTTATATAGAATTTATACTTTTATTTTTTCAAATAAATAAACATTACTATAATAATTGCACATTTTCATGGTTCTGGTAAGGTCACACCACCTGACATGGTAAACTAAACCATTCTAACCATGACTAAAAAATGACCATATTGTGCCATGAAGGTCAATTTCGGTCTTATTTATGATGCAATAGCCTGGCCCCTCTTTCCTAAAAGCACGTCAAAAGAAACGTCCCTTTTTGGTGGTTGTACCACATGACATTTAAGGAAGTAAGAACTTGTGGACAAACGTTTTTCAGTGAGTTGAATACTTTTAAAGTTTCAAACATTAAATCATGCCAAACTATTTTATTTCTAATTTTATATACACTAAATTACCTTTTCTGACCTTTTCTCAACATACACTGCCTGGACAGTGGCACCACCTGACATTTTTATACTTTGGAAAGCAAACAGAAACTAAAATTAATTTTATATGGATGCACTAAACATTGTTTCACATAAAAGAGATACTGTTGAATAATCTGATATGTACTTATTAAATTGTCTTGGGGAAATTATGGACTTTGAAACACAAAATCTATCCATAGATCATATATGTAGCCGACGTCTTTCTAGCCTTACACTTTGCTGTTTTGTTTAGGTTGCTGCTCATTGATTTACTCATAGTTCTCCTGCAGGCACTGTCCAACCTAGTCTACCAAAGGCACTGAATGTATCACTACAAGCCATTTAAAAGCTGAATCTGAACAAGAGGGCTCACAAGATTGTCATAGAAACATCTGGCACATGAGTAGCTGGGCTTCAGCCTACACTCCTGTGGTTGTTTGAAGGGTTAGCACCATTTTAAAATGAGTAGTGTTAGCTTGTTTCTCTTTTTGCCTTGTAACGCTCTGTGAAGCACCTCGAGATGCATGTGTAAAAGTTGCTATACAAATCATTATTATTATCAAACAGTTCTATTATTGTATCATTTTATGAAAGTACATGAAAGTCATATCATAAATAAAACTCAATTTGGACTAAAGATTAAATGTTTACCACTATATATTGTGATTACTCAATAAAGTAAACCTATAAGCTTTTCACAAAGCGTTGAGGATAAGTAATATCGAATGATATTCTATATATTGTTATTATATAGAATACTTTATGCTAAGGCTGCAAATATATGTGTCTTACAACTTCTAGTCTGCCACTGTTCATCTCCCTCAGTTTGATTTTTCAGTAACAAATCTTTGTGCTTTCAAAAGCAGAACACATGAGGCAGCTACACGGACCATGGCCAGCTTCTTTGAAATGTCAAGACTGTTTTTTAATTGCTTTATTTCATACTCTCTATAAAAACAGGATGTTTCAAGGCTGCAGCGCTTTGTACAGCTGCTTTCCTCTCTGGCTTTCCTCTTGTAGAGCATATACACACACACACACACACACAATCATCTCAATGCAACCTTGCTAAATGAAAAAAAGTAAAAAAGAACAAAAAAAAGAAGAGACGAGAGCTTACAAATACTGTTTTCACAGCATGTAGAGGTTAACATCTCCTGACTAGATTAAATCAGGTCAATTGTAACATGTCTGTGTATTAAAAAAAAAAAAAAAAAAAAAAAAAAAAAAAAATCAATGCTTGGGTTTCTAAGGACCTCAGTTCCAAAAAAAAAAAAAAGTTGGGACAGTAAGCCTATAAAAGAAAAGCCATGATTACTAAATTCTGTTTGACTTCTATTTCTATTTGAATTCTGTTAAGTTGAAAACAGTATAAAACACAATCTTTGACCTTTTTTTATGCTTAGTCCTCATTTGATGCCTGTAACATGCTGCAGATAGAACTAGAGCATATTCACCACTGTGTTACATCACCTATTCCTCTCAATAATCGTTTTGGATATGAAGACAATATTTAAAAGCAGAATTTGTTATGCAAGTCTTTGGTTGTCACACAGAGCCTTTGTTGTCAGATTTTGCATTTCACAATGTACAACACATGTTCAGTGGAAACAGGTCTGGACCACAGGTTGACCATTCTAGCACCCACACTCTCTGATTACAGCATGTGGCATGGCATACTCATGTTGAAATAAGAATGGACGTTGGCTAGACGGCAGCAAATGTTGCTCCAAAATGGGTATATAAATCTGTGGCATTTCCAAGCCTTAGTAGCATATTGCTTCCACTGCGCATAGTGCAGTCTAAACCTGCACTTGTCATGCAGCGATACATGGTGTTTACTCACAATGGTTTGTCAAACTATCCCTGAGACCATTTGGTGATCATTTTAACAGGATGTAGGGGTATGGCCTTGACCCTTCATCCTTTTGGAGGCCATGTTTGACTGTGTTCATTCTAACCTATAATAAAGAAAAAGGAAATTAGAAAGAAAACCTTGAAGAAGTTAAAATACTAACTAGCCAATGCAGTAACAGTCCAAACCCAGCTTCTCTTACATCAGTAAGTTTGAATAATCAACCATTGTTGGCTAAAAGGGTAGGAGGATATCCAAGAATTTGAAAATTAAATTATTAAATGCTATTGCACATTGAACTTCTACAGTCTTGACAAATGGACCACAGTCTTATGGAGCCATATAGCCCCTGTTAAACCTGGCATTCAACTGTATTTGGAGTTCAAACAGCTTTCAGAAACTAGGTTGGGGCTAAACACTGAAACAAAGAATATTAGCCTAGCCGATTGAAAATCTAGTGCTAAACTTTTGTTAACATGTATTCTTAGTTTTGTACCTGCTAGCTATTGTTTGCAGTTGGTTTGGCCACAGTAATTTTCCTCTGCAGAGGGGAAAAGGAGCCACCTTGTTTATGAACAGATTGTAATTTTTTTTTTTCTTTTCATAAGCCAAAATTGTGTGAAGGAACATTATCATGAGGTAACAACTTGCAAAGAATGCAGCTAAGCTAATGAGGCAAACACGTCTAAAGTTAGGTACAAAAGTGGTTACAAGCCTTTTACATCCACTTCTTTGCTGCTGCACTCCAAGGTCTGCTTGAAACAGATACAAGCCAGTTTGTTAACAACCAAACTTCTTGTTCCACATATGAATCAGCAGCTGGGTTACAGTGGAAGTCATATCAACATCGTCCATAGGCTTCTCTGGGCTCAAGCTCATCTGAGATGGACTGATGCATAGCAGAAACGTGGTCTGACAGGTCAACTTTTTAGACTATTTGTGGAAATAAAGGACGTTATGTTTTCCATGACAAAGATGTAAAGGGACATGCAGATTTTTATCAGTGTAAAGTTCAAAGCCAGGATCTGTCATGGTATGGGGAGGTATTAGTCAATAACCTGCACATCTGTAAAGGCATAAAGGCACCTTTAATGCTGAACACATTTTGGACGAAAATATGCTCCATACTGTTTTTTCAACATGGCACCACTAAGTCACTTTCTGCATGCGTTACAAAAGGCTGCTAATAAGAAAGTGCGAGTGCTAGACAGGCCTCCCTGCAATCCAGATCTGTCTCATGTTGAAAAATTGTCTTATTAAATACAAAATCTAACAATAAAGGTCCTGTATGGTTGCACAGACTTGTATAACTTAAAGAATGTGCACTTGCACTTTTAATGAAACTGGATCAATTGATGCCTTCAGTGTATAAATTATTATGTGTTGTTAAAATGAGAGGTTATGTAACTGTGGTAAACAGGCTCCCACACCAACATTTTGCAACATGTACAGACATCAAATTTGAACTGAGCATATACACTCTCTTTTTAAATGTATTCAGTCGTCTGCCTTCACATGCATGTGAACTTGCTGGCCCACCCTTTGCAGCTATAACAGCTTCAACACTTCTGGGAAGGCTTTCTGCAAGGTTTAGGAGTGTGTTTATGGGAATTTTTAAAACTTTCTTCCAGAAGCACATTAGTGAGGTCAGACACTGATGTTGGATGAGAAGGCCTGGCTCACAGTCTCCTATATAGTCGCTATAATTAATCCTAAAGGCATTCTATTGGGTTGAGGTCAGGACTCACTCCATGTCTTTATGGACCTTGTTTTGTGCACTGGTGTGCAGTCATGTTAGAACAGGAAGGAGCCGTCCCCAAACTGTTCCTGCAAAGTTGGGAACATGAAATTGTCCAAAATCTCTTGGTCTGCTGAAGCATTAAGAGTTCCTTGGAACTAAGGGGCCAAGCCCAACTCCTGAAAAACAACCCCACACCATAATACCCCCTCCACCAAACTTTACACTTGGCACAAGTGTGCACATAAGGCTTGGCTGCAGCTGCTCGGCCATGGATACTCATTCCATGAAGCTCTCTGAGTTCTTTAGCTGAGGCCACATGAAGTTTGGAGGTTTGTAGCCATTAACTCTGCAGAAAGTTGGCGACCTCTGTGCACTACACGCCTCAGCATCCACTGACCCCACTGCTGTCGTTTCCAATCGATAATATATATACGATTATAATACTCAGTTGACTGGAATATTTAGTAGTGAGGAAATTTCACGCCTGGACTTTTTGCACAGGTGGAATTCTATCATGGTACCACGCTGGAATTCACTGAGCTCCTGAGAGCGACCCATTCTTTCACAAATGTTTGTAGAAACAGTCTGCAGGCCTAGGGGCTTGGTTTTATACACCTGTGGCCATGGAAGTGATTGGAACACCTGAATTCAATGATCTGGGTGGGTGACAATCCTTTTGGAAATATAGTGTGTCTTAAGGTAGAACTTCAAATTAAACATTTTTTTACTGTTTTCATTTCAATACAGAGTAAAAAAAAAATGTACTAATCACTTGTTTAAATAGCATTTCACATACTGTCCCAACATTGCAACTGGGGTTGAAAGTTTAAAATACAAATTTTCTAATCATTTTAGTTAGCAATGTTTCCAGAGTTTTAGTTGCTTTACTGTACACACAGTTATTACATAAGATAAATTACAGTACACAGTATACACACAGACTTGGTGTGCCATTTTAGTGTTTGACACTTGTATTGATTTATAGGGGCACTACTTAGCCAAGACTTTTAGAAATAAAACTTAAAAATTAAGGTATAAAACTGTCACTGGGCCAGTACCCCTTTTGTCACTGGGGTGGTCTGTTGTATTGTATTGACTCCACACACCCCGTCGCATCTCCAGGCTTTTTTTTTTTATTTTATTGATCTGTTTTAAAACTTTTGGTTATGAAAAGGTACAAATACATTCTTTTCACCTGGAAAAACTTAAGGTACACAATTGGACTTTAAAACTACTGCTGTACCATTTAACATTTACATTGTTACCTTGATGAATGAAAAATGTACACTACTGTGTGAAAGTTTTAGGCATCTAAGCAAATTTAACAATTTACCTCAGCAGTGAGTTTATCACAATATACATTAGAATAAAGTCATACTCATAATTCAAATAAACATAAAAACAATAAAAAGTAACAAGAATTTCTTGGGTCCATATTTTTCCTTGACACCTTCACAGCCACCACAGAGACTTAATATCATCAATTACATCATGAGCACAATTTACTGAAGCACTGATTGGTCAAACCAGGAGTTGCTTTTTAACTACATATAATACTGGGCTTCCTCAAGGAGAGGCTTGAAAATGGTTAAACAAACATAACATCCATAAAAATACCTTTTTTATTATGTGTACATTTGTGTGTGTGTATATCATTATTAATTAATATTCAATACATTTTAACACTATAAATAACTATATATAATATACATATATCATATAATAATATAATAATAATTTGCACAGTACTGTACCTGCATAGCACCTTTACTTCTAACATGAACAAGTTTCCCATCAGTCTTCAGTTTGCTAGAATTCTGATGGATTTAAAGAATACATATGTGCAAATGATCACAGTAGTGGGATGAGAGGGAAGGGTGGAGGATTATGGTTTGAGGAAAGAAGCTGCACATTGTGTCTGCTGAGAAGGAAAGTGTTGGAAGAGAGAATTAAACTGAACAAGCTAAGAGATGATGTAGCAAACACATTTATTGCCATGTGTTCAGATCTTGATCACTTATCACCAGCAGGCCTGCACAGTTTTGCAGCTGCTGCGTGCATTGTAGCAGCCTGACAGTGGAAAGCATTTGCTGCCTTCATCAGGGTATGAAATGATAATGCTATGATCAATTTAATGATAACAATTTGCTCAGTCTCAATCCATTCCTGATATACTTCATCAGTTTTAATTGTGCTTTGCATTTACTTACCAGCACAATGATGAATAATCAGCTGGAGAGGGTGCATATTCTGGGCTTGTATGTATGTTGTGGAAAAGTCAGAAGGCTGTGTCATTGTGGTTGAAACAAGAATTTTGCTGGAGAAGCGAGTGTACACACTGCCAAGTGCTGCAGTGTTTAATAATGGAGACCTGAGACCATATTAGCATCCCCCCTTCCAAACTTTGCAGATTTTTGTGTGACTGGCAGGGTGGGCCAGCGGACAGGTCTGTTGGGCAATTCGCATGCAGCACAGGACACCTGGTATTATCCGAATCCCAGCAGTGTTGAGAGGAGCAGCAGGGGAAGGTTGGAAGGGGGGCATTGATGAAATGACCAGGAAAGCCTAATTAAAGCAGCCGAGCTCAAAAGCATTGATGTATTACATCCATTATGGCCCAGTTCGATAGGTCTGGCCCTGCAAGCACTGCCACAGACACTCAGGCTCCCGCCAAACACTCTGAATAAGTAATGGAAGCGTATGAGGAGAAAAGCGGCTGCGGCGCTGCCCGATAGCGAAAGACACCACCGTGTCAAGCGCTGGATGAGATTTATGAGTCTATATCCATGCATGCATATTCAATGCAATGGCGAAAAGAGAGAATGTGAAAGAGAAAGATGGTTTATGTGCATATGCTTTCCTTTATTTGATTCCACTTTCTGGTCCACGATTTGAACTCATTATGATTTGCAATCATCATTCAAGTTGTGCACATACTTCACCAGGAATAGCATGAAAGATGTTTGTTTATGTAGTTACAACATCAAAATCATGATATTTATTATCAACGTGATCAATTTACATGCAGCCTAATGGTCTATCAATAATCCGACAAATAGCTTAATCAGAATAGAATATGTCCATGTACACACCCCTCAATCAGAATTGACTACACTATGGGACCTCATGTGATGCTCGATGTCATGGTAACGTCTGCACAAGGTGGTACTCTACGTTTGCACATAATACAAACAACAATAACAACAATACAAATAGAAGGTATGGTAATAACTACACAAACAAAACAGAGGTCACTAATAGGCAGACCACAGTGTGAGTCTGGACCCAGTCACTGTCCTATGTGGACCTGGACCTATAACCGATAAACGATGGACAATTATTTCATTTTGACAGGGTTTTACTATTTTAATCGGTGTAGCTTTTCTAGTCATTACGATACCGTTTTAGCAGCCTGGGAGACTCAAAGATCAATGTTGCAATGAGATCAAATTGCATGTGTTGTACATCACACGTGACGCTGCTCAGCCAATCAGATTGGTGCATTAGGATGAGCACTGAGACTTGAGTGAGTGACGCACACACAGGGGAGGGCTGAGGTGTCGTAGAAGAAAGTGAGTCAGAGGGATTTCACATGACATGCTCCAAAAAGAGGAAACTCACAAATATTGTTTGTGATATATTGGCTTGGTAATGCCCTTAAGAAGCCTTATCAAGCTAGGAACTGCTAATTAAATGGATGCTAATTACTACATTAGTAAGCAATAATTATGGTAAATTAAGCATTTTCCAGAGCACTTTGTGTTATACATCATAATCTTTTGAACAAAAGTTTAGTTAAGCTCTAAACAGCTGGTAACTTGCCTTTGAAGCCTGTAGATGGTAAATAATTAGCTTCCTATTACTTCACTCTGGTTATTGATTACTAAAGCAGTTATGAGCAGCCAGTTAATCAGTAGCTAATGGCTTGATAAGCTTAAATTAGAGCAGTAGAAGTGCACTAGAACATGCGTCTACTTATATTTGTTGCTAGTTATGGCTAAATAAATCAGTAATTAGCAGTTATTTACCAGCTACTAGCACAAGCATAAGACACTGTTACAATGGCATCATAATCTCCTCAATATTTCCTATAGTATTTTGAGAGACTGTGGTAGGCAGACCTCGCTCTGACCCTAAAGGAGGGTCTGGGGGCTTGTTGTATACATTACAATTGATTGCATCAATCTGGTCCACTTTGGAAGCAAAATTGTGAAGTACTTTGTGCTGTAAATAATTTTGTGCCTTAGAAATGAAATCATGTGTGAAATGTGATGACACAGCAAAAAGGCCACACCCACAAAGCATGCTAAAGGAGCTTAACAGTTCACAAACGGAAAAAAAAGCAACTGGAGCATGCATCGTGAGCTGGAGGTTCTGGTGGCCCTGTGACCGGAAGGTTGCTGGTTTGATCCCCAGTGCTGATAGTTCATGACTGAGGTGTCCTTGAGCAAGACACCCACCTAACCCCCAATTGCTCCCCGGGCGCCGTGGATAGGGCTGCCCACCGCTCCGGGCAAGTGTGCTCACTGCCCCCTAGTGTGTGTGTATATTCACTAGTGTGTATGTGGTGTTTCACTTCATGGATGGGTTAAATGCGGAGGTGGAATTTCCCCATCTGTGGGATAAAAAGTATTACTTAATCACTTAATAGTATACATAAAAAGTAGCAATAACATGATTAGTTATTGCTACTTATAGTTGATTACTTAACATTACAAATGCAAAAGCCTAAATGCTACATGAAGAGCCAACTTGCTTCAGAAGCTGAAAAATGTCAGAGCATGTGGACGACGTGAACTGTTATGCTTGCTGCTGCGCCAGCTGCGGGAAAGACGTTCACAAAAAGAATCTCAGAAATCGCTGAAATATCACAGTAGCTCTGGTTAGAATTTTATTCTGAAAGATGAAAATACACTGCTGGATGTGTTAGCAGCAACGATGTCAACTCATCTCACTCAGAAACAGGCTAAAACGCAGTCGCACACTGACATTAACATTCGTAAACCAAGTTAGACTGACATTCATCAATGAGAACTTCTGCACTTATGTTTGAAGTTTGCTGTCTTAAATTGATAGGACGGTGCTTGGACTAGTGGGTAACTGCAGGGGATACTGTTAAGTTGATGATACCTCAACTCAAACTACACTATGTGTCCTCAAAATGCCTAATGTCTTGGATGCAGCCAGGTGACAAAATAGTCCAGTGTACGCGTGGGTAAGCAGATGGATGTACAACAGTGGATTGAAGGGGGCTAACTGGTAGTGAGAGATGATTTCTAAAAAAGTGGGGCAAAACACATTGTTATTTGTGTAGAATGCATTTTCAGTTCATTATGAAACTGACAGGACAAATGAGACTATTATTATGATTAGCATCATATATACAGGAGTCTTTGTACTGGCAATTCAGTTTGAATATTGTGAACATGTGATCTGTAAAGCTGATTAATCGGCTGAGCTCAAATCTCTGCTTGGTTCAATGTTATAACAGTTTTATGAGTCATACGCACAATCCATACATCATTCTGGCTTTTTCCTCCACAGCTGTGATGAATAAGGGCCATTATCTTATCTTACACATATCCAGTGATGCCACAGCCATGTGTGATCAGGTGTCCAAAAGAGCACAATTATTAGTGCCTCCCTCTCCCCATTACTCAGCACAATGTTAGCCAACATGGGCATCTGTTCAAGGGGAATTCCAAAATGATTCATTCAATTATTGAGATGTAAACGAAATCATTTACAGTGGTTTGATGTGAAATGGTGCATTTCAGCAAAACCTACTGATTTCTTTACAGTGGTGGTGATGGAAACCAGAGGTCACCATGTCTACAACACAAATGTAGCCATTGTATTTACTGTCCAAAACCACCAGTGAACCTACATGTCTTCTCAGGGTTTGTAAATAATTTTGGCAATGTTGATGGTAGATCTGAAAAACTAAGTTTTTTTGGATACTATTTAACATCAAGTACTTCTCTGCCATGGATGTATGTTATTTAGGTCAAAATCCTATTGAAAAATTTTGTATAGGAATATTGTATAGCCCCAGGTAGGTGTCACATGTATCAAGGAAGTGTTTGGCTTTCTGTGAAGTAGCTTACAGAGGCTTTAAACTCATTGGATGTCTGATTCCCATCACCATCAGTATGATATGACCAATGCTGATTCTAAGCTTCTCTAGAACAGAGCGTTTCACACCAAACCACTCTTACTGAATCTGTTTATATCTTACAAAATTAATAATGCAGAAATTATAAAAGATCAATGGAATTTCCCTTTAACTGTCATAACACAATTGGCAGTTAGTGGGAGGAACTGGCTACAGCAAAACAGGAGACAAAAATTTACAGTGAGACATAAATAACAATGTCAAAAAGAATTGAGAGAAGCAATAACTTCCTCTGATTCCCTAAAAAACCTTTCAGTGAATGATTCTCCAAAGCAAAACGCGGTTCTTCTAGTGGCATCACTCCCACTACCTGGCAGGCACCTATATCTTTAGAAGCACATATAGAAAGGGTGTGATTGTCATCACACTTGGGTCTAAGAAATACAAAGGAAAGAGTAGGATGGGAAGGAGGCAGGAACACGGTTTTCCAGGATTACACTTTCAAGGTGACTATACGTGACACAAAATGACTTGCCATGCAAATAGGGCACTCTGTATGGTAATCAGTGCTTACCCACTAAGACGCTGTATTTATTCATGTTCTTAAGTAAATATATGAACACGTTGCCCTCTCACCTTTCTCCTCCTCCCTCCTCCAGTAGACTTCTCCACGGCTGGATGCAAAACCAATGAGATTAGCCTTGGCAAGCCCGTGGGCTAACACTGTCAGGTTCCCATTGAATGTGCCCTCCATATGTGAAGTGCGGGGGCTGAGTTATGGTGGCAGTTATGGGCAGGTAGGGGTGTTTATAATGTGTATTACAGAGCTCAGGCCCTGAAGGGGAAGAGAATAAAACACTAACTAATGCAGGTGGTGAACAGTAAGGAGTGAACATTGTAGCTCATGAAGGTCATTTCAGTGAATGCTGGGTTGGAACAGGGCTGAGTTTGGTTTTATGTCAAGATTTATAAGCATTATTACTACCCATATTAAACCTAATGCTGGTCTGAATTTAAAAGAGTGAATATACTAAATTTAAAAAGCTCAAAGGCTCTCTGTGGTTATTTTTTTAAATTATGGCATTAATTATGCTTTTGTGTTCATTAAGAGGAAGCACAAGGCTGTAAATGAAGGGATGATGTATAAAAAGAACTGTGCTTATTAAACTAATGCAAATTATATAGATTATCATGTATTACAGTTCATCATAATGGGGAACACATTTTCCAAATTTCTGCAAAAGTTGTTCAATTGTTGAGTGATTTGCAATGCAATTGCTTATTGCAGACAAACTTATAGAGTCCAGTGTCTTTACAGTGGTGGAAATCTGAAATAATGTCTACAACACAAATATAACCACTTTATCATAAAACAGTGTATCAGGCATCAGGCAGTGTGTTCATAACCATTCTATAATAACTACAGAACTTTTTGTAATAAACAATTGTAATAACTTTTGTGAGGTAGCCCAAATGTCTGGTTCTTCTCTCCACCACCACCAAGTTTCTCGACAATGACCCATATCAAACCTCTCTGAATGATTCTGTTTACATGCAGACAATTGAATTCTGCCGAAATTTCCTTTTAAAAAATTCCAGATTTTGTGTTCAATACTGGTGTGTTTTTTCTAAATGAGCAAAAAGAAATATTGCAAGTGTGGGAAATTCCAGAGCTTATTGATAGTTCATGTCTTATGACAAATCAGTGTTGGGAAAAAAAATCCTATCTCCAAAATGGTAACTTTACAGGAGAAGGACAAAGCTCTCTTATCTTTTAGTTATTAAAAAAAATCTTAAAGTTATTAAAAAAATAATTTATTCCAAGTAATTTTGGACTACTTCCACTTGTCAATTTACTGTGAAACACATTATAAAAGGCAGATCATATTTTAGATCATCTCCTCAGTGTTTCCCACAGGATATTGAGAGACTAAGGTGGATGGACCTTGCTCAGACCCTATAGGAGGAGCAGGTGCATACTACTGTTAAACACCTCAATCTGGTGCACTTTGAAAGCTAAATTAAGAGGTTAGATCTGTGAAGGATTTTGGCGAATAAAGTAGTGAGATTAGCAATTTGAGTTTCTTTGAATAACTACCCCAACACTGCATATAAAAAACCTCTATCTATCCTGTGTGAAAACTATATGAAGGGGCAGAAATGGCCACACTTGTATATACTGGGGGAAATATCCAGTTACTTTTACATTAGATGAGATGGTGTTATAGACTGACTAATTAAATATCTAGCTAGCTTGTAATGAAGGGCTGACACTAGCCGGCTAGTTAACTCAGATACTGATGTTGGATGATGCGTTCTGGATCGAAGATGTCACTCCAACTCATCCCAAATGTATTTGATGATTCTTCTTCACTGCTCCACAGCTTCACAGCCAAATTCTGGGGACTGTATACGCCTCTAGTTGAAACTGACAATGCTGATAGTAAACTTAGGTTCATGTGTGGCTGCTCCAGACAGCCCTATTCTACTGGCATTGCTTCTATGGAGACTATACAAGCTGTATGTGCTGTAAATTAGGTGAATATGCTAAATAAATGGGATATTAAATGGGATGTCTGGATACTTTTGGATGGTTACAAATCATTGCTATAGAGCTATATATATATATATATATATATATATATATATATATATATATATATATATATATATACATACATATGCATTTTCAAATTGTGTCAAAAACCGAAAATCGACAAAAATGGCGATACAAGGTTTTGTTCCAACAACAGCAATATGCATGTATATAGCACACACACACACATCAGATATATATATATATATATATATATATAGGCATGCACATGCATATGTCTATCAGACAGTATCAGAGATCTGAGGCATGCGACAAGTGCAGAAATCCATGAAATCCCCCTTTCCATCCTCTGGGAATACCCACACCTGCCACCATTCCTATGCACGTATACATCACCACTACGTCTGCCTGCGCCTCACTCTGCTGGAGAGAGCGACATGGTAGAAAGCATGCTGCTAATTGCCGTGGTTAAAGCGGCATAACTCACCTGAGCAGAAGTGCTACCACTTCTAATGCGCTGCAGGGTTGTTTTGCTGATGTTCTCTGCTAGCGCTTGCTGATTTGCTTCTCGCGTTCACTGTTTAAGGGAAGTTTGAGTACAAGGTGCTGACACAGGGGCCTGGCTATGCCACTGCTGGAATGACACTGCTTTGCATAGTGTTCACCTAATCAGTCCCCAGAGGGCGGAAGGTTGTTTAGTTTGGAGCTCATTTGGGCAGAGAGGGAGGGAGAGAAGGAGAGAGCGAGAAGTAAAGGAGAGAGCGAAAAGAAGAAGAGAGAGCGAGAGTGAGCGAGCAAGAGAGAACAAAAGAGAGCGAGCGAGCGAGCGAGCGAGAGAGATAGTAAGAGAGTGTACCTTAGAAAAATATTTGTTTTCCTCTCTCACTGCTGATGATTGCAGGAGTGCTGTTGAGATTCTTTTCCTTTTTCTGTTCATGAAAACAGATCCAGGACACTTGTACATATCCATATTCCACATTCTAGGAGTAAACAGAGCAGACAGACAGTAGAAAGAACAGTAGAGTTTACAGTAGTAACAAGCTGAAATTGAGTCAAGTTGCTTTATTTGTAGTTGCCTTATTTGTGTCTGTGTATTGTTTCTTGAACATTCTGAAGATTTGTGGGCCTTACGTGCCATTTCTCTCAGGGCTCCTACCCACCTCAATCATATGGTAAGATGAATGTGATAAAATAGTATTTCAGTGAGTCTTCAAACCACTAACAAGAACAAATAAAACAAACAAAGGAAAAATAAACACATACTCATAGGGTCCTTGTAGAATGTAACTAACAGGATGTTTGCTTCTTAAAGCTCACCTTTTGGCCAGAGCAAACTTCTTATTAACTGTTAAATTAGCTATTTTCAAATGTGAAAAAGCACCAAATTCAAATTTTATCCAACTATATCCAACTATTGATATAGCAGAATGATTTATCAGTGCAATGTAGCAGTGTGGCAGTGGAGAGCTGACTTGTATCAGAGGAGCAGCATCTAGCTCTTGCATTTAGTTATGATATCATGGTCAAGGTAAACGTTTATTATCCCAGAAGGGCATTTTTTTGCACAACCAACAGTAAAACAATCTCCAGTAACCATCAACATACCCCAATCCACACAATACAGTATTATTTAAAAGACCAATAGCAGAAGAATCTACTATCAATATACTTTAATCATAGAATTTCTTGGTCATTATAGAAAGTTTTTTTAAAGTTTTCCTCTTTTTCAGTCTGTTCAAATAATTGTTTATTGAAATATGATGTTCAATAAATGATAATAAAAAACCTGATTCAACCATGATGTTCCCACTTTGCCTTTTTATCTGCAAGTAAAACCAGCAGATTTATTGGGGTTTTATCTAGACTTTGCAGTTTGAAGAGTGGCACATTTTAGAGAAGTGCACAGATTAACCATGTGAGGACACAGTAGTCAAATATTGAAATCACTATTTGGTTTCTATTATGTTTCTTCACAGGAGGACAGAGACAACACACTGACTAACGATTTAGTGAAATGCAATGGATTTACTCATACTTGTGAATACGTACGCTATACATGTGCCTGAATGTGAGTACGGTGATCAAAAAGGCAGAGGGTTAACACTTGATTTGGATGGTCCACTTGTATATGCTCAGTCTATCTTTACCCAACATTCAACTAAATGTCAGTTACATGTGACTAATCTTGATGTTGCATGTGAGCGGTTCTATTAAATCTTTCCCTAGCCCTAAATCTAAACCTAACCTTAACTTCAAGGCGAAACTGAGATGACGAGACCTCATTAGCATCCAACATACTTTCTAGTTTTGTTATCCTTCGACATGGTCAACCATGTCAATCCTCACCACCCTTGGAACTGTACAGAAGCGATTCAAGTCCTATCTGGAGGGGTACTCTAATCTAATGTCTTAACATGAAGACAATGAAGACAATATCCAACAGGGCTCAATCCTGGGTCCAATTCTCTTTTCATTACTTTCATTGTGTTGGTGATGTAATATTCTCTAATGGCTTCTCCTACCAACGCTAAAGTGATGACACTCAACTAATCCTTTGCTTCCCACCTTCTGCCTATACTAGCTAGGATACATTCTCTGCATGAACAAAGCACTAGTGTAAGACGCTCTGAATAACAGCTTCAGATGCTACATGCTATAAATGTAAAATGTTAGGTCCTTTGAAAAGGCAGACTGCATTACTCATTACAACATAAAAAACCTACCAATGCCTCTACAAACGGTTTTTGAAGAACAAAACAGGTTCTTCTGTGTGCTGTTATATTTCGTGCAGCAGTGCTGTTACATAAAAACTGGTAAGGCTATTCTGTTTTCATACAAAGTAAATTTTATTTATTTATTTATTTACATCATTGGTTTTCCTTCACTGTGGATATCCTTCACCAGATATCCACTCTTGTGGGCTCTTGTGAATCCCTGAATATCACATTTAGAAAGCAAATTTCTTATGCATATCTGTAGAAATTACTCTTTGATTAGTATAACATATATGCATTGTCACCTATGGATTTTTCTGATATCAATTAACTTTATATGAACTCTTATTCCATTACATATGACTTCAAATGAACTCAATTCTTAGAACTAAATGTATAGAGAATGTAAAATTTGTACCCATTGTGTGACAAATAAAGGAAATGTGACAAATACAATTTTCGCCCAGCACATGCAATGATGACTAAAAAAAAATGTAGGAACTGTCAAAGATGAAACCTATTCTGCCACCAACACTGGCCGTGGGCAACTTAACTTCACGCAACATCATTTGAGTTCACTGGACGCATCTTACTGCAAGCAGAATAAGGAAGCATGTGAATGTTTCCCTACAGTACCTTCATACCTCACATAGTTTACAATATGAACGTTTCAAACTGTAGTCTGCACACCAAATGTTCCATTCAGCTTTTAACTCATCCATGCTTCCTTGGATGTACTTTGCTCTACCCACTTCACTACTTCACTCTCTGGGGGCTGTATGGGGACACAGGCTGTGGATTTGTTAGTCTACTGCAATGGGCAATCACTGAAGCAATTAGCGTGCTGCAGTAAAATGCACCCGGAGTTTAAAAAGCCAAGCCTAGGGTAACATACTGCTCCCCGAGCAGCCAAGTCTTCCCTCAGAGACTCATTCAACTAGCCTAATCCTTGCCTCTAATTAAGCCCTGTGATGGAAGGTAGTTATTGTGTACAGTTTATGTGGACGTTAAAACAGCAGGCTTCAAAAAGCCCTGTAGGTTTCAAGTCGCTACTCCTCAGAGAAATCAAACTCCTGAAAAAGTGGACAGGACATGCAGGATGGAAACTGATGTGGAGTCTGGGTGAGTTATGGATTTTTTTATCATGAGGACGATCTAAAATCATATGGCGAGCAAGGGGTAGATGATTTTTTTCCACTTATGACTCATTTTTCTATTTCCTGTTTTCCTTAAGGCCACAGGGGTTCTTTGGTAGACCTGGTACTGACAAGGAAAGGATTGAGGGGAAATGCTGCAATGCACATGTGTAGGCTGAATATGAATGTCAGAAACAACAGTCAAATTCTAAAAGGCTCATTAATGCTTTTACTGTCCACTTAACAAAAAGTTAAGAAGATTCCATGCCAGATTATGAAGCAATGAAGAGTGGCAAAGCATAAAATCCAATAAACAAATGACAATATTTTAAATGAAATGCTGAGGTTTATGCAATCAACCTTGAAAAGCATTTCACACATTGCAATTCATGCTACTCAAACAAGCCAAATATCTTCATCTTGAGTCGAGCAGTGCTCTAGGCTGTCTACAACGTGTGCTGTATGTTAGCCTACTGAAGCACTATGTCACATAAGCTAAGGTTAATTTGGTCATGTCTGACTCAAGTCAGAAATCTGACCTTGGATCAAATGTTCTCAAGGAACGTCCTATCTTCCAAGACCGTTTACAGCCACACCCCAGATTCTGGCATAATTCCCACACCCTAGATCAGGGTTTCGCAACCTGGCAGTGAAGCACACACTAGTGGCCTGTGGGCCGGAACGCAAGGGGAGGCAGTCATTCGTAGTGGGCCAGCAACGTCATTGTAAGTCACAAAAACATTAGTGGGGAAAAAGATTAACTTAATAGATTCATTAAATTCTATAAATTGAACATTTTCACATTATAACCAATATAAATTCTAATAGAGCCAAAAAAATAAAAACATTGCAGTAGTGGGCTAATCAAACATCATTAGTCTGAGACAGTGCAGCCACGGGCACATTGCAAACAACCAGCCAGAGATAGAGAGGTTTTGTTCACACCGTTTTCTTTAGTCCACTCCATTTTGACATGTGTAAACACTCCACCCGTATTTGAGTCTGCAGCAAATAGCTGAACTGGTCTGGCAGAAACTGCAGGTCTTTGTCCACTTCAAACTAAATCCTGTTCAGTTCCCTGCAGATGGGGAAACACAATGTGATCAAAGGAGGCCTCAGAGTTGGCTTTCCTTCTCTTCTAGAGGCACGTCAGCACTGTGCAGTCAGCATAACGACTATTTTGACACCTGACTCCTAGCACAACCTGCTGTTAAAACTAATAAACATCAAATGATAGCAAAGAGATGATTCCTTTATTGCAGCAGAACGTCTTGAAACGTGACATCTACCTCATACATTTCTATTCCTTTATTTAATGTTTAACATAACAGCAAATTTTGCCAACCTACTGATAACTAGAATGGCTGATCCAATCTTTTTCAGGCCATAATTCTCAGGTTTTCAGTGTCAGCATTTAGGAAAGAAAACTATATGGTACAAAGTTCTATAAAAAAAATAAATAAATAGTTTTCCTGTGGGCTGCTGTGCTTTGTAGTTATACACAGGTGGACACGTGGAAAATGTTGAGAACCCCTGCTTTAGATGGAAATAAAATAAAGTCTTCTTCTGAGTTTTGCTTTATTCAACCCAAAAGAAAAATACTTTGATTGAAAGAATCCTTCATTCAAAGTATTTACTTAGGTTGAATAAAACGACTACATTTACTTGTTAGCACAGTAAGCTATTTTTTACAGTGTGCTGCTGTGTAAATTCGTATTACTTAATGTCTCAGAAAGTGACACTTGGCTACTACCAGTACTTGCCACCTGGGCGGGGGAACAGGTGCCATTCCACAACATTCACCTTTACTCTCATTTCCAAGTGTCTCAGAAAGTACCACCTCTTGAGGTTCCAGAGGGTTTCCCACGACAGCAAAAGAGGATCTGGGTCTTCTTCTGACTCCCTTTCCCTCTGTGTCTTGTCTCTCTGTTTCATTCCATGTAGGGCTGACAGGAAGACCGCTGCCTCAGGGAAAGGTGTTGCTGTCTGATCTTGAGCCGATGGAGCACATCACTGCCTGTCTCAGCTGAGGCCTCTGTTCTGGAGGCCTCCTCTTTGTTGTTTCACAGCAGGAGCTGTGCCTTGGGGAGGGGGTTATGTCACACTTTCCAAGCCCTGCCCCACTCCACCTCCCCAAAATGGAATTCACATGTGATATCCACAAAAATACTACCTGGAATATCTAACTTATCAAAATGGTTTTTATTCAGATCAGAATATATTCTAAAGAACAGGTTCAAAGTCAGGGCTGAAAACACACTTGGGACTTGTAGACTTACTTGGGCTTTAGACTAAAATCCTTTAGCTTTAAATGTCCTAATACAATAATTATGCTTATTTTATTAAAATACATGTCAGGACTTGCTAGCTAGTACATGACTAGCAAACACAGCTTTGAACAGCTGTACACACAAAATCAAAAATGTTTTTGATAAAAACAAAGTTTATTCATGTGTTTCAGTACACATCATTACACAATGATTTTCAGACTTTGAGAGATATTTACTTCAAGACAACAGGATCTAACTGCTCACAGTGTGGCTTTGAGGGACAAGGATGCACCTTGGACAATAGTCCACCTACAGACTAAAAGTCTTTGGCTGTGCCTAAAATGTAATAAACACTGAATACTGAGACAGTATTTTAAAGTCATGCCTGAATTAAATGTTTGTATAAAATGCTGTCTGCTGAGGTTCCTCCATTTGGCCTTTTTTCAAAGGCAGCATAGATTTATTCTTTGCTGCCTTACATATCCCATAATCCTTTGTGTCTGTGCCTAAGTGGTTAGGAAGAAATAACACAGACACCAGCACTATGTGAAGGAGAGAGAGTCTGGTTTGAAGGAGAGAGAGAGTCTGGTTTGAAGGAGAGAGAGAGAGTCTGGTTTGAAGGAGAGAGAGAGAGTCTGGTTTGAAGGAGAGAGAGAGAGTCTGGTTTGAAGGAGAGAGGTAGAGTCTGGTTTGAAGGAGAGAGAGAGAGTCTGGTTTGAAGGAGAGAGTCTGGTTTAAACAAGAGATAGACTGGTTTGAAGGAAAGAGAGAGACTGGTTTGAAGGAAAGAGAGAGACTGGTTTGAAGGAAAGAGAGACTGGTTTGAACGCGAGAGAGACTGGTTTGAATATGAGAGAGAGAGACTGGTTTGAAGCAGAGAGAGAGACTGGTTTGAAGGAGAGAGAGAGAGTCTGGTTTGAAGGAGAGAGAGAGAGTCTGGTTTGAAGGAGAGAGAGAGAGTCTGGTTTGAAGGAGAGAGTCTGGTTTAAACAAGAGATAGACTGGTTTGAAGGAAAGAGAGAGACTGGTTTGAAGGAAAGAGAGAGACTGGTTTGAAGGAAAGAGAGACTGGTTTGAACGCGAGAGAGACTGGTTTGAATATGAGAGAGAGAGACTGGTTTGAAGCAGAGAGAGAGACTGGTTTGAAGGAGAGAGAGAGAGACTGGTTTGAAGGAGAGGGAGACTGGTTTGAAGGAGAGAGAGACTGGTTTGAAGGAGAGAGAGACTGGTTTGAAGGAGAGAGTCTGATTTAAACAAGAGATAGACTGGTTTGAAGGAGAGAGAGACTGGTTTGAAGGAAAGAGAGACTAGTTTGAAGGAAAGAGAGACTGGTTTGAAGGAAAGAGAGACTGCTTTGAAGGAGAGAGTCTGGTTTAAACGAGAGAGAGAGACTGGTTTGAAGGTGAGAGAGAAAGAGACTGGTTTAAAGGAAAGAGAGAGACTGGTTTAAAGGAAAGAGAGAGACTGGTTTAAATGAGAGAGAGAGACTGGTTTGAAGGAAAGAGAGACTGGTTTAAACAAGAGAGAGACTGGTTTAAACGAGAGAGACTGGTTTGAAGGAGAGAGTCTGGTTTAAATGAGAGAGACTTGTTTGAAGGAGAGAGCGAAAGAGACTGGTTTAAAGGAGAAAGAGACTGGTTTGAAGGAAAGAGAGACTGGTTTGAATGAGAGAGACTGGTTTAAACGTGAGAGAGACTGGTTTGAATGAGAGAGACTGGTTTGAAGGAGAGAGAGAGACTGGTTTGAAGGAGAGAGAGAGAGACTGGTTTGAAGGAGAGAGAGACTTGTTTGAAGGAGAGAGAGAGACTGGTTTGAAGGAGAGAGAGAGAGAGAGAGAGAGAGAGAGAGACACTGGTTTGAAGGAGAGAGAGAGAGAGACACTGGTTTGAAGGAGAGAGAGAGAGAGAGAGAGAGAGAGAGAGAGAGAGAGAGAGAGAGAGAGATGTTTTGAAGGAGAGAGTCTGGTTTAAACAAGAGAGACTGGTTTGAAGGAGAGAGTCTGGCTTAAATGAGAGAGAGAGAGAGAGAGAGAGAGAGAGAGATGTTTTGAAGGAGAGAGTCTGGTTTAAACAAGAGAGACTGGTTTGAAGGAGAGAGTCTGGCTTAAATGAGAGAGAGAGAGAGAGAGAGAGAGAGAGAGCCCGAGCGCGAGAGAGAGAGAGAGAGAGAGACTGGTTTGAAGAAAAGAGAGTCTGGTTTGAATGAGAGAGACTGGTTTAAACGTGAGAGAGACTGGTTTGAATGAGAGAGACTGGTTTGAAGGAGAGAGAGAGACTGGTTTGAAGGAGAGAGAGACTTGTTTGAAGGAGAGAGAGAGACTGGTTTGAAGGAGAGAGAGAGACTGGTTTGAAGGAGAGAGAGAGAGAGACACTGGTTTGAAGGAGAGAGAGAGAGAGAGAGAGAGAGAGAGAGAGAGAGAGAGATGTTTTGAAGGAGAGAGTCTGGTTTAAACAAGAGAGACTGGTTTGAAGGAGAGAGTCTGGCTTAAATGAGAGAGAGAGAGAGAGAGAGAGAGAGAGAGAGAGAGAGAGAGAGAGAGAGAGAGAGAGAGAGAGACTGGTTTGAAGAAAAGAGAGTCTGGTTTGAATGGTAGAGAGACTGGTTTGAAGGAGAGACAGGCTGGTTTGAAGGAGAGAGTCTGGTTTAAACGAGAGAGAGACTGGTTTGAAGGAGAGAGAGACTGGTTTGAAGGAGAGAGAGACTGGGTTGAAGGAGAGAGAGACTGGGTTGAAGGAGAGAGTCTGGTTTGAAGAAAGAGAAAAGGTTTGATTTGAAGTGGAGAGAGACTGGTTTGAAGTGGAGAGAGACTGGTTTGAAGGGGAGAGAGACTGGTTTGAAGGGGAGAGAGACTGGTTTGAAAGAGAGAGAGTCTGGTTTGAAGAGAGAGAGTCTGGTTTGAAGGAGAGAGAGACCTGTTTGAAGGAGAGAGACTGGTTTGAAGGAGAGAGAGAGACTGGTTTGAAGGAGATAGAGAGACTGGTTTGAACCAGAGAGACTGGTTTGAAGGAGAGAGAGAGACTGGTTTGAAGGAGAGAGCCTGGTTTGAAGGAGATAGAGAGAGAGAGAGAGAGAGACTGGTTTAAACGAGAGAGAGTCTAGATTGAAGGTGAGAGAGACTGGTTTAAACGAGAGAGAGTCTAGTTTGAATGGAGAGAGAGTGATTTGAAGGAGAGAGTTTGGTTTAAAGGAGAGAAAGACTGGTTTGTGTCCAAATACCATACTTTTTATTTTAAAACGTTCTGCATGCTAGCCTTCTTAAAACTCCTTTGTTTCTGTGTAAATTATGTTAACATCTAACACCAACAGCAGTGAGCTGTTGAATATAGGCAAAGACGAGGCATATCACTGCATTCTAAGCATGTTCCAAATGCAATACGGCTGCAGGAACCATCATCACAGTGATGCCTTGTAATCCATTTATGAGCCACACAGGCAGCAATGCATCCACGCTGCTGCCTTCAGTTTCAGACACTACCATTGTGTTTTTGTAGACATGAAGATGTGGGATGAAATTATTTTAAATAACTTATTTTAAATAAATTTAAAGGTTAAGCATGATAAATCTAAAATATTTCAATTGTGGAAGACAAAAATGAGATGAAATGAGAAAAGAAACACAAAAAAATCTTAAGGATACATTTGACAGATAGGTTTAGAACAGCCACCTCACAGTACAGAGTACCATATAAATAATGATTTTGAATAAATGTAACTTATATTTTAAAAGAGGCCTTAATTGAGGTAATATTACAACAATCCTTGTAAATATCTAAGGTCTATGGAAGTCCAGAGAGACCAAGAAGAGCTTTAGAACTTTCTGGATTGTTTGAAATAATGAGTTAATTATCTTAACTTGGGATAACAAAAGTTGTTATCTTGAGATAATGAGTTAATTATCTTGTGATCTCAAGAGAACAAAAGTTATCATCTTGAGATAATGAGTTATCTTGCTATTTCTCAAAATAACGCGTTAAATTATAGCAACAGCTCATGGCCTCGCTGGACTTCTGTAAAGGTCTGATTTCTTTTTTTAAATAGTTTTTATTTTTACTGTGTATTTTTATTGTCTGAACGCAGTTACTTGGGACTGTTTATGTTAATCTTTGTATTTCTCATGCTTTGAAAATGAGCAAGACATGAAATTATATTTGCAATTTTGTTACGTTACTTAGTGACTCTTAGGTTTTATTCTGGCAAACTTTAAAAAAAGCCAAATTTATCCATGGTACTTCTTAAGGATCAAAACATTTCTACACACCTGACAGGACCAGACTGCTTCCATCAGGCTCAGGCATCATTTCTCGAATGTGTGTTGGGTTTAATTTTTAATTTTGGGTTCTCATAGCCCTCCTTCCTTCTACAGATTTTACCCGCGCTTGCCCCAGTTTCTCTTTACATTATTCTTCCTGTTTAAAAACATTGCTTGATTAATTATTTTAAAGCAGACTATTATTTTTACTATTTAAATCATTTAATTTGGTGCTGTAACTTGAGTGGTTACCAAAGAGATCTGTGATTTTAATTCAGTATGAATCTACAATGTCCATTGTTTTTTACAAGTCTGCTAAAAATATCTGGAGTGAATTACCTTCTATTAATTGCTCAACTTGGAGCTCCTTTAGTAATATTAGCCCTGGTTGAATGGACATTACAGTACAGTAATGTAATAACAAAACTAGGTAATAGAAAAGGGCACCTCTACTTCTTTCCCACCACGTGAAATAGAACTTGATTTGATCCAATTCCTTTGGCAAGACTACTGAACTTCACAACAATTCAGTGTATATTCCCTCCACTATGCTCTGATTATGCATCATCAAGTTTCCTTCATCCAGTGTAGTGTTTTTATTAACACTGTGTTTAAAATTTAACCACACATTATCCTAGACAGTATTCTCTTCATGAGTCCTGGCAGTAATCTTTTGTTTTCCTGTTTGTATCTTGTTCAATCACCAGTAAACACTATCCTCACTCCATCTCACTATCATTAAGAAGGTCTTTATACTCCCAGATTATGAAAACAGTACAGCAACACCCGAGAAAATGAAAGAAAATCCGTTCGAGCTATTTGTTAAATTACACACGTTGAGCTTGTTGTTCTCTCCGGAAGTGAACAAGGTCATTCTTCCCACAGATTTCTGTGGCAGAGAAAACAGCAGAATGCCTTGATATATGTTGCAGTGGATCTTTAATAATGTTTTTAAAGCAACAACCTCTGTACCCAGGCTTTACTCAGGAGGACGCTTGGCACAAGGTTAAGGATCTTTTCTACTTAAACTGCACAACCACAGAGCTGACTGAAGTAAGCTCTCTCTTCATGCTACAACAGATTGTAGTGGACCCCACTGCTGAACTGTATCATATCGCAGCAAGTCTTAAGGTAATAAAAACCATCAGAATCTTTGGCTTAAAGAATCAATGTAGGATCGCACTGTGATGAAATATGCAATTTACATCCCAAAATATGTATTCATACTGCTAAACAGCAGTTTCACAAGTTAAAAAATCCCAGACACAACAAATACACTCCAAATATTCCCTCTTATTACCTTTATGTGCTGTATTGAATTAAAAATAAGGAGATAATGAGCACTGAAAGCTTGGTAAATGGATTTTGAAACTGGGGTGCAGCATTGCCCTATTAAATAGCAGGGGGCGCAGTCATTATATTAACTTTTAACAGTTCCTCACACTAATCTTGTTTTGACATTTTTTATACTGGTATCTTTCTAGCTAATGCTAATATATATATATATACACACATATATATATATATATATATATATAATTTTTTTAATTTTTTTTTTTTTTTTAATGCTACTTTAAATACGGGTTTACCTCAGTAAGAGACAATTGATTATCTCACAATAAAATCTTTTCTAAGTACTCAATTCCGGTAAAGACAAATTTGTGTTGTTGTTTGTGTTTGTTGTTCTTGTTTGAACTTTCTCTGAATTAAGGTCTAAGATAGAACATTTCTGTAACACAACCCCCTTCCTGGATTGGGGCCTTGTCGTGGTGGAAAGGCTTGTGTGGTCTAGGGACCTTCAGAGCTAAGTCATCGGGAGCAATACGCTCCTGGTAGGGTCTCTCAGTGTGAACAGTTCTGGAGTGAAGACCCAGACTAACACGATCCAAAAACCCACCAGCAAAAATGTGCACAAAATACCATGTACCCTGCCCGGGATAGGGTCACCGGAACCTAACCCTGGAGCCGGAGCTTGTGCGGGAAGGTTTAGAGGTACCAACTAGATATAGTTAGGCTCACCTCCACCCACAGTGACCAACTCCTTGATAGGGGTTGGTCCTTCTCCTACTCAGGGGTTGCGCAGGGTGAGAGGTGCCAGGCAGGAGTAGGGATACGGCTGGCGGCCGTGCAGTTGGAGTTTGTCCCGGTGGACGAGAGGATCACCTCAATGCGAATTAAAATTGCAGAGAGGAAAACTGACTGTTGTGTGTGCTTATGCACCAAATAACAGGTCAGAGTATTCGGCCTTCTTGGAGCGAGTGGGCGGGGTTCTGGAAAGGGTCCCGCCTGCAGACTCCGTAGTCTTACTGGAAGACTTCAGTGCTCATGTTGGCAATGACTGGAAGACCTGGAGAGGCATGATTGGGAAGAACGGCCTGCCCAATCTAAACCTGCACTCTATTTGATAGGGTGAGGAGCTCGGCCATCCGGGAGGAGCTCGGAGTAGAGTCGCTACTCCTCTGCACTGAGAGGAGCCAGCTGAGGTGGTTCAGGCATCTGATTCGGATGTCCCCTGGACGCCTCCTGGTGGGGGTGTATCAGGCACGGTCTACCAGGATAAGACCCTGGGGTCATCCTAGGACCTGCTGGAGGGATTACATCTCCATGTTGGCCTGGGAGCGGCTTGGGGTATATCTGTTTAAAAGGCACTGTTCATTCTGATACTGTATTAGTATTCCTTTACATTCATACATTATATGTTGTTTATGGGCATAAACACTTAGCATGCTGTGTTATATTACGGTTTTTAAAAATTTGTCTTTGTAAGGCAAATATTTATTATTGTCAGATATGCCCATTATAACTTCATTAAACATCATTTTCTGTACATAAAAGGCACTGAGATCAGAAAGGCTAGTTAAAATGCTAAAGGTGAGTAGTGAAACTAAGCTAAACACTGTGATTCTCTTGTGTTTTAGTGTGGAATGGCCATCTTTGCAACTATGTCACCATCCGACTGTACCCTTTTCCCCTTTTCCCAGTGGACTGGCTCCCTAATAATTCACAGGAAAAAGCGTTAGCACACTCTCCAGTCTCGTAAGATGTGTGTGGCGCTCTAGCCAGCCCTATAAAGCATGAACAGCAGAGTGATTTACTTCCAGGAAGCACTTAAGACATTGTGGGTACAGAGGAATAGTGGCCACTTCTCCACATTGGTGGGGTCTAAGGACTAACTGGAAGCTCTATAGGGACTTCATGCAGGACAGCCATGGCTGTAGTGATGTTACATCATGTTAATTAGGGTGGGTAAGGTAGAGCACGGTATGTACACCAGTGCTCTCACGCAAATCACCTTTAGTGAATGAATATAAAGTGATGATGCAATTTGCTCATTTATTTGCTATTGCTACAGTACTGTGTAAGTCAGGGACCACCCTTTCATTTAATTATTGTTCAGTCAAAATGGCAAACAAGCACAAGTTATTCATTTTTTGGTGTTAAGAAAAAAGCAGAAACATTTTTGCAAAAAATTATTTAAAAGCTAAATTAGATATAATATTGATTTTTTACCGTATTTAGTGTGTTCATTCTTTAGTTCTGTTACAGCCTAAGTCCTTTTAGGAGACTTAAAGAAATTTTCTGGAGTATTTAAAAAAAAAAAACGTCCAAATAATCCTACGAACAAGTTTAGACCCCTCAGTACATAAATCCACACTCATCATCTCAAGTGCCCAGTTTGTGTTCTAGTGCTAATGCACTTAGTTTTTCTTTATTTCCCTTTCTCAGTAAGAGTAAGAGAGTAAATGGTCTTCTTGACAGCTACACATCCTTTCACACCCATAGTGTTGATTTGTTTTCTCACCGAGGAAGGATGGGTAGAAACACCTGAGGCTTACAGTACTTCCACAATTCCAATTTCTTTATATATATATATATATATATATATATACACACACACACACACAGCTCAAAAAAAAGGGAACACTCAAATAACACATCCTAGATCTGAATGAATGAAATATTCTCATTGAATACTTTGTTCTGTACAAAGTTGAATGTGCTGACAACAAAATCACACAAAAATCATCAATGGAAATCAAATTTATTAACCAATGGAGGCCTGGATTTGGAGTCACACACAAAATTAAAGTGGAAAAACACTACAGGCTGATCCAACTTTGATGTAATGTCCTTAAAACAAGTCAAAATGAGGCTCAGTATTGTGTGTGGCCTCCATGTGCCTGTATGACCTCCCTACAATGCCTGGGCATGCTCCTGATGAGGTGCCCAGACCTGAATCCGATGGAGCACATCTGGGACATCATGTCTCGCTCTATCTAGATGGAGCGAGACATGATGTCCCAGATGTGCTCAATCGGATTCAGGTCTGGGCAATGGGCTTTCCAGTCCATAGCTTCAATGCCTTCATCTTGCAGGAACTGCTGACACACTCCAGCCACATGACACACCACACCAGCATATGGTCTCACAAGGGGTCTGAGGATCTCATCTCGGTACCTAATGGCAGTCAGGCTACCTCTGGCAAGCACATGGAGGGCTGTGCGGCCCTCCAAAGAAATGCCACCCCACACCATTACTGACCCACTGCCAAACCGGTCGTGCTGAAGGATGTTGCAGGCAGCAGATTGCTCTCCACGGTGTCTCCAGACTCTGTCACGTCTGTCACATGTGCTCAGTGTGAACCTGCTTTCATCTGTGAAGAGCACAGGGTGCCAGTGGCGAATTTGCCAGTCCTGGTGTTCTCTGGCAAATGCCAAGTGTCCTGCACGGTGTTGGGCTGTGAGCACAATCCCCATCTGTGGACATCAGGCCCTCATACCATCCTCATGGAGTCGGTTTCTAACCGTTTGTGCAGACACATGCAAATTTGTGGCCTGCTGGAGGTCATTTTGCAGGGCTCTGGCAGTGCTCCTCCTGTTCCTCCTTGCACAAAGGCGGAGGTAGCGGTCCTGCTGCTATATATTTTTTTTTTTTATTGCAATTTGATCTAACCTCAGAAACATCTCCTTTAGCTATATTAGTTGCTCTCAATTTAGTGAGGTTAACTTAAATCACTCTAGATGGGATAACCTCTCACTCAATTGCACTTTGCTATGAGCAATGCATTTGTATCAACTGTGAAACAACTCCATTGCTTTAAATTGATTGTTTCATACAGTAATGAACAAATGGCTGAATATCCAATGACTAGATATTGTCTTATCCATTTCCTTTTAAAGCAGTGCAGAAATGGATAACACGAGTAGTCACCCATATCTGAGGACTCAAATGGCTTCATGTGTTATTTAACAGAAATGAGCAAAACTGCTAAGAATGCTGGAACAATCTTTGGGCAACAGACTTTGTCTGTAGGACTGAAATTAATTTGTAGTACAAATGAATACGTTTACATAAGTAATTACATTATTTAAGACAGTTTACTATGTTACTAGATTTGCATTATTATGTTTAACAGTTCAGCAAACAAAGTAGTGCATTTGTTATGTTTTGCAAAGGTCAATGACACATTAGGGAACTGCTTTGGTGGCCCCTTTAGACAAAAACACTTAATGGACTCTCAGTAACATGTAAAAAGATTGGGTTTTGGGTTGAGGTTAAGGTTAGTAACCTAAGGTTAATGTAAATAATGTAACAACAGTACATCTGCCAGATATTTACTTCAATGTATTCAGATGCTTCAACTCACTAGTTTTAAGTTTGGAAGCATGGCAGAGTTAAAGTGGCAGCAGGGTGCTGGAAGTCTGTGTTTTTCTGTTAGATATATACTTCCTTTTTTCTCATATTGAATAATTTATTCTTACTGGCTGTTTTGATTAGTGGTGTCTCACTTCTGCCATAGTATTGTAACCATTGTAAGCTAGGCTATTGCAAAGTTATTGCAGCTACCAATAGGTGATTGCCCCATAATTTTGCCACTAATGTTCACCCAAAAAGAATGAACTAACAGTAGTGTGAACTATTCATTATTACCTGGACGTCAATAAGATCATAAGCAAGCATAAGTTGCTACAACCAAAAAAAAAAAAAAGCTTAAAACTACATATACTGTGTAGGAGGGACTGAGCAGAGTTCTAGAAGTTTGTAATTCAATATAAGATGAGGGGCTGGAAATATTTTTGCCTTAAGCATACTGTGTACACTGGATCAATTGTAATTATTATAAATCTACCACCAGTGCTCATAAAATACACTTTAATGCCATAGGAGTCTCCTCACATGACAATCTTCACTTTTTTTACTTCCAGACACTAAAGTAAGTCCGACCTTTGGAATCCCATTAGGCAGAAATCCACTACTGCATAAACCCAGGCACCAGCTCAAATGCAAGCCAATAACTGTGACATGCGCTCACCCCGGCAGCGATAGAGAGACAGAGAGAGAGGGAGAGAGAGAGAGAGAGATGGGGCCTTTCTTGCTCATTAAAGGCACGTTGTCAGAAGTTGCACTTTTATGCTGATCTGTAATCAGTCTTTGGGATTTCTGCTATGATAGATGAGATTAGAAATTGGGTAGGGGGAGCTAGCCCTGGTTCAGTGTTAAGGCCGACTTCCATTCAGGGTCATTAGAGCAGAGGGAGTTTTTCCTAATGAGTATGCTCCCTTTATTGAGCAGACTAAGAGGTGCAGAGAAGTCAAGGCTAAAAGACACATCTGAATTCGAATTAGTCTGCCCCAAACCAAAGCCTAATACTAGGGATCTGATGGAAATGAGTGGGCAGGGACTTCTATTGACCCAAGCATTGCTAAAGTGAAAAAGGAAAGAAGTGGAGGGAGAAGGTGAGAGAGAGAGAGCAAGCCTTGGAGATTTCACCAGTTGTGAGTTACCTTGCCCCCAGGGCACATAGCAGTGCCTGCAGAAATGATTCATATTTCACTGCTGTGAGCCCCACAGTCATCTGTCTCTTTCCAACAAAAATCTCTCCCTCAGAGTTGGCACTGAATATATGCGTCATTCGCTTGCTTAATGCGATCAGGGCCAGTGATTGCCAGGAGTCAATCATGTTAAGATCGATACTGGCAGACTGCGCTTGGGGAATGCGAGGGGGGATACGATTTGCACTTTTCCAAGAATAGTAACTCAAAATCTGGCCACCGCATCTCTTTCATCATCCACTGACAGTATAGCGTAGGAAAATAGTTCTGGATATAAGATACAGAAATATGAATGAATATAAATATGTCTTTAAAAGATGGTGGGTGGAGGGGAGCTCATTTGTGCCAGCCTGGGCATGTTGTATGGCTTTAAAATTCCAAAGAAAATATCTTGTGAATAAAACAAGCCTCTAGGTGTCGTGGGTCAGTTTGGCTTAACCTATACTGGACGAGCCATTTTTTTGTCGTGGAGACTTCATGAGAGGAGATAAAATACAGAGATGTATTGTTATAGAGTTTTTTGAACCCGACACATGAACTTGGTTTTGCATTTAGCAAAACAGCACAATTAACTGCAAAAACACATAGCTAAACAAAGCTATTTTCATCTTCTACTTAGTTTCATATAAATCGCTGCTATCATCTGTTTCCATTTCTGAAAGAGGACACTTTGAGGCATTTCTAGAGCAATAACTGTAAAAAGGGGGTATAAAAGTTATATTAATTTAAAAATATTAAATATATTATAATGAAAAAGCAAATTACTTAGCCAACTGTAATATATATTTTGTGACAAAAGATTTTTTTTTGTCAGAAATCATGCCAGTAATTTACATAACATCCAGGGTTGTTAAATTGGATAACAGAGTGGCCAGTAGAGTCCGCTGAGGGGTCTCAAAGAAGAGAAATACCCACCGCAAGAGTGGCTACACGTGCTACTGCGGCTTCAGTGTGTGCACAAGCTAAAAACTAAGAACCATTTTCAAAGCACAACCATTCATCTTCTGTTGGTGACATTTCCTGCTCGCTTTCCTATAACTTGGGATCTGGTCCAGTCCCAGATGGAATGATATGGACCCTGCTCATGGAAAAATAAGGGTTTATTGGGCTGGACTAATTGGACACCAGTACAGGTTTCAGACAGAGTTGGACTTCTCTCACTACCCTCACCTTGTCAATGCAGAGACCACATAGCTCTTTCTGGAGTGAGTTACCATGGACATATGGACGTACTGTCAGGGCAGACATTGAACAGAGAGGCCAGAGAGGGACAGATTAGCTTACGTAGCCTCTATCCCCTGTCCTCTGTGTTTTACAAATGAGTAATTACAGACTGAAATGGCTTCCTGTGCATTGGAGCACAGAAGGGCAAATATTATGCTTGTGTGTTAGGCCAGTATTGGTAATGATATGGGGAACTAATATAATCACATACCCATAATTTTAGCCCAAATACAGGCAGGCATGTAAAAACTGCATAATATTAACTATACTTGAAAAATGTCTATCCTTATCAAAGAATTAGGATCACTTTATTTAAAGGATTGTGGGGTTATTAAAGGGACCTTTCATCAATTTAATACATTTCTGCATAAATAAGTGGTTAATGTATATAATGCATAAAAAAAGGCATTCTGTGAAAGAATATTCCATTCTAGAGTCACCAAAAGCTACCTCACAAGTGTTTACACTACATGGCAAAGAATACACTGATTTAACTTCGACATTGTTTTACAATAGGTTCATAATTAGGTTTTCACCTATAGTGTAAAGCAGACAGGCACATGAAGGACATTCAAAGGCTAAATAGTACCCATCGACAACCTCGATTCAGAACATTCATAAGGGAGCTTTAAGAGGCAATAAACTATTTAAACATCTGGTTCACTGTGAACAATTCTAAGCTGGTATGTTTCTCTAGAATGGAGCACTTCTTATCAACACATTCTAAATTATTTTGTTTACATCATAATCATTTAATTATGAAAAAAAAATGACATGGCATGCCAAGCCAGCTTGACAGTCCTGTAAATGAAATATTAATTAAATTAATCTGAAGGCCTAGAAGAGGCCTTCTGGCTAATGAATGCTGAACATTGTATAGTCAAATCTAATTAAAACTCTAATTGATTGATTGATTTATTTATTTATTTTTGGATTTGATAACTAACTTTTTACTCATGCTTAAGAGCCCTGGCATAAAGGATTTTTTTACTTATTCTTCAGTCTTTAATTTAACTAGGTCCTCATTTAGGAAAGCTGCATAGAAACAATTTGATCGTGCTGAATGATCTACAGACAACTCTGCATCTGATTCAGGAAACTGTCATGAGACATTGAAATAAGTGATGTTTTGAATGCAAATGATAAATCAAATTCAGTACATCGAAAGAAGCATCCACACACATGAGTATGTACTCAGCATTTGTAAAGGGCATATCCCAGCATGCCTTCATATGCACATAATTCACACAAAGCATGTGCTAATTTATGCATGTTTTGATGGTGAGCCAAGAAAGGAAAAGCATTCAATAGGCTCAATGGCTGTCTGCTGAATTAAGATTAAGAGACACTTATTAGTCTCACAATGGGGAAATTTCATGTCCACAGTCTAACCCATCCATGCAGTGAAACACCATAAACACACTAGTGAAGATACACACTAGGGATCAGTGAGAACACTTGCCAGAGCGGTGGGCAGCCCTATCCGCAGTGCCCGGGGAGCAGTTCGGGGGGAGGTGTTTTACTCAAGGGCATCTCAGTCATGTACTGTCAGCTCAGGGAATCGAACCTCCAGCCCACAACTGCTCCCGCCTGAACGAGCCAGCAGTTGTCTTTATAGGTGGAGTCTGGGAGTGAGATGGACGTGCATTGCCCCTTCCTTACTGGCCAGTGGTTAAATATTTCTACAGTGTTCATTTACAATGATTGAAAAGAACAAAATGTAAAATGAACAAAATGTCATATTTTTTGGTAGAGCAACATGATTGGCTAGTGTGATCATTTAATTAAAACTGAAATCACTGAACCTTTCACAGTGTAGACTTTTGTATCCTGTTTCCTCAGCTCTCCCAGCCACCCACACACATGCCCCACTTAGACTTTTTATGAGTCTGATTAAAGAAAGGGCTGACGTCACTTGCCATGACAAGGCAATAATTCAGCAGACTGTTTTTTTGGGGTCTCACAGGCAGGTGCAAATGAAAAAGTGACGACTTTTACAATTGCAAACATCCAGTTCCTGTCCCTTTTCCACTTACAAGATAAACAGGAGATGAAAATTGCATTGTGGGTGAATTGCCCCCATCCATCTCAATGAATATTGTCAGGCTCAAATGCCTACCAGAGGCCTAATGAAACCTTCGCTCTGTCAGACTAAATTCTACATGCAAGCACTTAGGAAACACAAGCCTGCCCTGCTGCAAAGAGGTGGACTGCATTTTTTCTTTCTCCTTTAACACCATTAACTTTGAGAGAAAGAGAGAGAGAGCAGAAAACAGAGAGAGAGAGAGAGAGAGAGAGAGAGACAGAGAGGGGGGGGGGGGTGGAGCGGTACAGGATGCGGCTGATTTCAGCTAGCTCGACCTTTTTATGCCCTGTATAGACAAGCTCATTTTGCATTAAAAAAAATAAATTAAAAAAAAAAAACTTGGCATGCTATTTTACTGGCTGTACTGACACAGAATGGGGGGAATAACCTTGAATTAAAGTTATGCTCCATCCAAAGTCCAGATGCAGCCAGTTCCACACTGACCTCCATAAAACACATTTGTGTATTTGATCCAGGATATATTGCTCACTTCCTCACGGACAATATTTATAGTCGGTGGTCTCTGTTGTCACTGAAGGTTGGAAAAAACGGATGGCTAGCAGCTGATGTCAAAGAGAGCTTATTTAGAGTGAGATGCTGAGTCTTAATTCTGATGGGCTCCGTCCTCTCCCTCCTTTAAATGACTAATTTTTTTTTACTGTATATGATGTAAAAGTAAAAATACAGTAATAATGATTTCAATTTAGTTGAATTCAAAATAAAAATTAAATTATTGAAGCCTTTTCTTTAAAGTAGGTATGCACATTTCTAGTAGTTGTTAAATGGCCAGGGCCTGCTGGTGGGTCCACAGTTTTAATACACACTTGAGAACAGTTCAGTCAGTTTGCTTTGAGGTCCTTGTAGTTACCAGTGGTGGACAATAAGTAAATGTAATTAGTTACTGTACTTAAGTTTCCATTTTGGGCGACTTTTTACTTTCATTCCACTACATTTCAAAGTCTAATTTGTTTCTAAAATGGTCATTCTTTGTAGAAGATTGTAGCAGTTCTGGCAGCACATGTGCTCTGAACCAAAGCAAAGAGGCATCTCTGCAGTCAGACTCAGCTGTGTTATTCCACCAGTGACACCAACAAAGACAAATAAAACAAAGTTGTTTCCTGCTCTACGTGCTTGGAACCGGCCTTTTCTTTTACTCCACTACTTTATGAGAAATTGACGTTCCTTTTGGTTTGTGTGTATGAAAACGTAACATGTCAAAACAAAAGAAGAGCAAAGCAAGAACACCAATCATGGCGCAGCGGTCACTTTGTTTTGAGCTTGTTTTGACCTGTTGGACATACCGACCCAGTGCAGCAACAGTTCAACGTCAGTGATGGAACTAACCTAACTTTGTGTAAACAGACCACTATATAGACATAGTACACATATGCAGTCGTGACTGACGCGTCTTTTTTCTGGGTTTATACAAACACTTTCATTTTATAGATAATTAATTTTGCTAATTTATGTTTATGAACAGAGACCTACAGATCAATATAGTAAAGGAAAATTCATTTGTGATCCTGAGCTTAAAGAAACTTTTTAAACTTGTAACTAAGTTGCAAATAAAGCTTAAACAAACTTGGTTCACTTAATTTGTTTGCAAAAAGTTTCAGAGCCACTTGGTTCTACCTGATGGAAATTGTTTGCCCTCAGTTTTTTGTGCTTAAGATCATTTTAATAGACATTTTCACCTAAAATGAGTTAATGAAGCAAGACTCCTGTTACAAAAATGCTAATAGGACATTAGTCTCAATCTTTTAGTACTTTTACTTTCGATACTTAAGTACATTTGAAGACAAATACTTTTATACTTTTACTGAAGTGGAGGTCTAAAGGGAGGAACTTCTACTTTTACTGGATTAATATTTTACCTTGTGTATCTCAAATTTTACTGAAATACATGATTTGTGCACTTCCTCCACCACTAGCATTTACTGAATAAATAAGCCTTAGTATGAACTAAACCTGTGATTTTAAGGGATTAAATCCCTTAAAAAAAGCCACAAATCAAAAACAAGATTAGAACAAATTATAAAATTTGATATATTTCATATTCTTTAGAAGAAGGGTTTAATTTCAAAAGGCATTAGAGATCACCTTTCAAGAATGAATTTTCCCCACAGTATACGTTGTTGGGAGTGGGATTTACAAACAGAAGACATAAATGCTGATGATTAAAAAGAGAAGAATAAAGATTGGGTTCTCAATTCTCCTCAGTGCATCACATGCATCTGTTCAATTTCATCACAAGCTCACTATGACATGCGTCCATCCCTGGGCCCTGATGATGGCTGCAAGAGCTGGCAGGAAGGCAGGGCCTACACTACGAGCACAGACCAACTTGAGTGAGGGACAGCAAGCGAGTCTGCTGAGCAGAGGTGGAGCAATGGGCTCTTGTTTCCTCTCTACCTTTTTAAAAAAAAAGCAGAGAGGGAACAGAGAGAGAGAAGAGAGAGGGACGGGCAACAGTAGCAGCAGGAGACTAAAGAGCTGAAAAGCTCAACTGAAAAAAGGACTGAAAATTCTATCTAGAAGCCACAGAAAAGTGGGCAGCTTAGTTTTTGTTTGTTTCAGCTTGAGCTGTTTGTTTGGAAGAAAAATAAAGTAAAATGGCTCCAACGTCCTCCTAGAGCCTGGGGTAGTGCATGCCATGCGACACTCACCTGATTTAATGTACTGAAGCACTGATTGGTTAAATATAACTATAAATAACACTGGGTGTCCTGGAGGAGAGGTTTACAAACTCTGACAATGACATACATGAAATCACTGCTTGTTGCATTGATGTTATTTGTATTTATTATTACAGCATTTGCTTCTGGCTGGTCAGTGTGGCACAGGGTGCCTACAGACAGTGCCTACTGTCAAAAAGAAGTGGCCTGTGGCAGCTCAGTGCAATGGTGGGTTGAGGGGAAAAAAAAGTAATAATATAAAAATTAAGAAGGAAGATGGGCTTCAAGTCATTGATAATGCTTTTTTTAATCCTTTAAATGGCCAGGACCCACCGGCAGATCCAAAGTCCATGTAATTACTGAATAAGCCTCAATATGTGCTCATTTTACGGGGTTAACTCTACACTATATTTTGTTCCTAATGCATGCTTCAGAAATTGTGAAATGAAAACATGAATTTAACCAATTTTACATAACACAAAAATGTGTTTGCTCTGTCATTGATGAGAAGTTGGGGTTAGGGTAACTTTCTACTTTGCTCACTAGACTACAAGGTAACTTGGGGGATAAACTCCCTAAGTAAGATGCCCCATCCATATAATTTTGTTTCCTGATCAAATGATGGGGCCAAATCAAATCTCAACACATTTTCCCGAATGAGTAGTCTAAGATCATTTGTTGCCCCAAAACCTCTCTTCTCGGGTCCGTTGCATAACAACAATCTCTGCAGGTTGTACAAGAAACATTACTGAAAATATATAATTATGGAGGTTTGTGGAAAGAGCAGTACTTTTGCCTTTGAGAGGATTTTTATTTATTTATTTATTTATTTGAGGTGAACATTTGGGACAAGTCTCCAAACAAGGGGGGCAGACACTGCTCCAAAAATATTGTTCAGTTAGATTTACTCATCAGTTACGTTAGTGTTTGTTAATGGTGGGCTGGCTATTTAGAATTGGCTTGCCAGTTGCTTTAAATGCTATTGTTTCGTTTAAACTGTAACTGTTATTATTGATTCCATCCCATCATTACCAGTTAGCTAAATTTGTCTGGCTCACTTGTGGGCCACATCCTTGGTTTGTTCTGGCCCAGTATACGGCTGGATCCTGGGCCCAGATCTGGCCGACACACCGGAAAGTGAGTAGAACTAAAGGATATGGCCCAGTCTGGCCAGCTATGCCATAATTGTCCCACAAATGTAGGACCTGGCCCTATTCTGTCCTGCATACCTACCATCTACCCGGTAGTAACACTCACCAACACTCACATAGGAAAGTCATAATAAATAAAATGATAATCACACTAATATCATTAAATGAATATACATATAATTATGCATACATAGATGAATTTCATGTATTCATTTAACTTAATTTCAGGCTAAACTCATGCACAGATATGTAAATGGACATTAGTAAGTGCAGAGGAGGGCATTCTTTGTTGTTGTTACTAAAAGTATTTTAAAAATCAGTCTTAGAAGCAAAATAAGGAGGGGATGGTTTAGCTTTGTGATGGGTAAAATCAACAACTTTTGCAGGCTCCATGTTGGCCAGTCTCCAGGACCTGAAACACACCCCCCCACACACACACACCCATGCCTATATACACAAGTTTACAAGCTTGTCCACCTCTCAGTCAATGTCACTAAGTCCGTAATCCTAATTTAAAGGTTTCATTTAGTCTGTGTTGAAGACTCGCTTTGTTTATTGTTTCTCATATACTTTAAGTACCTTAACTGCTCTCAACACTAACCCTCATGAGGTGAAAACCACGTCCTACAGTATCCTTCACGATGATGAATGGCATGGGCGGACCATGTCGTGACACCATGTTTCATCATATAAGAGTATGGGCTGGACATGCTGACCCGCAGCTGACAGTGTTTATGCAGCGATTACTGCACTTATACAGAGAACACATCTTTTAAACATGGCAAAGTCTAGAAACCTCAAAGTAAAAGTGCATTACGTCACGCTTTGATCTTTGAAGGATAAGTATGTCAGGAAGCATTAGTGATGTGAATGAAGAAAAGCTCCTCCATCAGCCTATGAGAATGTATTCTTTCCTGTCTGCGCCGGTGAAGCTGCTCAATGGGGCAGCCACTACATCATGGACCGGATGTGATTTTTTTTAATGGCCCAAATGAGAAGACATGTCAGTGCAAGTTTGAAGGTGACCATTGTACTAATGTATCATACACAGAATAATGGCCTCCAATTAGCTTAAGACCATTTGTGAAATTAATAGCAGGAGGTTAAGTGTTAGCATGTCCTCTAAAGTGCAGGAACTAAAATATCACAGAACCATTTAAGGGCTTAGTAAGTGCTAGAAGAGCTCCAAGTGTGGGGAAAAAAGGCATTGAAAGCACTTCAGAACTTCGCCAGGCTTATTTTGGTTGATGACACTGACTTTACCTTTACTTTCTTGATTTCAGCGTTTACTATATCTTTGTATGTTTTTAACACCTTAAACTGCACAGTTATCATTCAGTTATAACTTTAAAGCCCCTGTCTTCTCATTTTTATGACTTCGCTTTCATGATGTGTTTACAAACTGGCAGAATGCTGTAGGCCTTTTTTGTTGAGAGAATTTTTGCATTACTTTTTCTGCTACTTCATCTGCTTGATGTAAATTTGGTGGAAGAACTAAATTTAGAGCAGTTGACAGACTTTAGTGCAGATCTGCCACATTACCAGAGTTAGCAGTACATCAGCTACATGTTCCTCATAACGAGTCCCAACCAAAACTCCCAGCAAGTATGTTATTCAAGCTTTTGTAAACTGGTTAACAGTGCTTTTTACAAAGGTTTATTACATCATTGTTTGCATCATAGATACACACTGCTTCCTACATGTGTTATTCACTTGTTGCTGAAGCCTACTATAAACAATTAAGTTCATTTACAAGAGTGAGATAGAAAGCCTTAGCTGTATAAAAAAGCTAATATGTTAGCTACCCCACTTACATCAAGGCTGACAGCATTTCCCTCCACTTTTGTACTCTTACAATTGTACTGTGCACAATGAGGCACATGTGAAATTTCTTCAGATTGTCCACAAATATGAGTGCCGACTTGTAATGGGAGCTTGTGTGACCTCCATTTCCGAAGCACGGCCCAGCAGTTAGATAGTTAGCTATACGTTACAGATATGATGTTAGTGCTGAGCGTTCAAATCGCTTACATACTATATCCGGGCTCTACCTGTCATACAATGAAAGCCTGAGCTCTCCAACTTTATCAGCAAATTATGATTTCTAAAATGGATGTTAGATATGGGGGTCCTGACAACTGAAAAACAGGGTAAAAGAGGGCTAACAAAGTAAGCAGAGAAACAGATGGACTACAGTCTGTAACTGTAGAACTACAAAGTGCACCTGTACAGTAAGTGGAGCTGATAAAATGGACAATGAGCGTAGAAACATGGTCATAAAGTTATACCTGATCGGTGTATATTACTTAAATAGACCACTGCTAAATGAAACCATGGTGACAGAGCCTTTAAGATGCATTCAGTACTGTAAACTCAAGTAATTTTTGTAGAAATTTAAATGAAAAGTAAAAGTAATTAAATTTTATGTATGTGAATATTTGTAAATGGCATTCAATGCAATATCAGATGTGTTGGTTTTGCCAATGTTATGCCTAAATGTTAAACATATATGTATATTTTTTGCTCATTGCTGGTTATTCATTTCCCTAAAATCTAGGCAGTAGTTCTTAAAATAGTTTCATAAGATTTATGTATAGTATTTACCATAAAAGTGTTTGAGAGGAAAATAAATATAAAAAAAAGAAAACTGCTATTAACCAAGTAAGTGGGAGATACAAACTCCAAAGTTCTAGGTAATTATTTTGAAAAATCACACTTAAGATGACTTAATGACACTTTTCGTGTATGTACCAGCAATTATACTTTATTTTTCCAGCCTCTCTTTACCTCTTAGAAATAAATACATTTTGTTCCCACGCTTGTAAGATTAATTCATGTTCTGATTGGCTACCCTGTATTACATTGTATTCAAAATCCAGGCTGAAGCACTTTGCTTAGCATTAAAACACAATTTTAATGGGCAGGGTTAAACTGCTGTTAGACCAAACAAGCAGATACATATTTACATTCATTTTACATTTATGGCATTTGGCTGACGCTCTTGTCCAGAGCGACTTACAATTTGATCATTTTACACAGGTAGGCCAAGGCGGTGTTAGGAGTCTTGCCCAAGGACTCTTATTGGTATAGTGTTGGGTGTTTACCCAGGTGGGAATTGAACCCCAGTCTACAGTGTAGAAGGCAGAGGTGTTAACCACTACACTATCCCAACCACATATAAATGTTTTGATTCTGTGACATTACAAAAATAATAAATTCCATACAGGATGTTAATGCAGCCTAATCTACATGTATATACACACTATATGGACTGAGAAGTGAACTGTATGCTTTAAAAGCACAAACAATTCACATCATACATCAAATACATTCGTAAAAAAAGTGAAGACATTTGATCTGCATGTTACAGGCACTTTAACAAGACCACACTGAAAAAAAAACTGTATATATACTGGCACACTATATTAACTGGTCCAAAGTATTACACAATTATTTGAATTAAAATCAGAGGAAGAACTCCATCTAGATTACATTGAAATGACTAACAGTGTCTAGCAATTCAGCTGAAAAACAACAGTATGAGTAATACGCCTCATAATTAGCTAATCATTTGGAGTAATGAGGCAGTGAGTACAAACATGCCATACATTTCACTTTAAATGTTACATGTTTAAGCAGGAAAGTAAATCTGCAAAGCTCCAAGTATATTAAATAAACATACTCACATATTTTAAGAGTTAGGAACAGAGTTCGGAAGGCATGGATGGGTTTAGGCGCATCACAAATGCATCAGTACAAATCCAATAACATTTATCAGCCAGGAATTGCAAGAATTTCACCATCTACAGTGCATAATATCATCAAAAGATTAAGGAATTCACAGAAAACTTTGACAAGGCCAAAAATCTCAAGTGAAAACCTGTGACCTTTCGACACCTCTGACAACAGTGCATAAAAAAACTGGCATGCTTATACAATGAGTATCACTACATAGGTTCAGGAACACTCCACAAAAACATCAGTCAACAAATGCCAGTTAAGACCATACTAAGCACAGAGGAAGTCTAATGTCGACAACATCTAGAAACATTTGATTTTTCTTGACTTGAGCTCATCTGAAATGGACCAATGCACAGTGGAAACGTGGGCTGTGGTTTGACATGTCAACCTTTCATGCAGTTTGTGGAAATAATGGATGTGTTCTTTAGGCCAAAAAAGTAAAGGACCATCCAGATTGAACCAGCATCAAGCAAGGGTCATGGCATGGGGGAGTTTGTGAGTAACTTGCACTTCTGTGAAAGCAATATTAATGCTGAACACATATTAGAGCAACATATGCTGCCTAGATGCTGTCATTTTCAAGGACATTCATGCTTATTTCAACAAAACACTGCACGTGTTACAACAGCATGAGTGTCTACAATCCAGACCTGTCTCCCATTTTAAAATGTGACACTCTGATGTCCCAATGTATTTGAAAAGTGGTTTAGACATCAAATCTGAAATTTTGGAAATTTGGAATTGGGTTTGTACCAGTGGCTGTGTTGTTTGCAAAGATGTTTGCCAATCCAATTGAATACATTCCGATTACAGATTAAGACTGAGGTGTTTATATGTGCACAATCTGACGGAAAATCTCTGTCGCACATGAAAACTACAAGTAATCCATCTAAAATGATACACTGATGTAGGGTACCATTTAGTGTAGACATTACCATGACAATGAACATCGAGTCCAGTCAGAGTGAGACGTGCAGCAGTAAGCAAACCTCTGCAGATCAATTTCTGCTCCTGCCATGCTGAATGTTATAAACTTTCGTTATGATGCGACACACAAGCACAGAATGTCCTTACACGTTTCAATCGGAATGTAATTGGATACAGACATTTACATGATTATTCTAATTCTATTTAACCAGTTATATGTTGGATCACCACCTTACTCAATTTGATAGAAACTGTATTCCAATAGCCCCAATTAAACTAATATGTTCCAGTTGAGGTGTACACATGGATCTATGCTACACCAATTTAGCTATTAGTCAGGTTATTAACAGATTATTAGGAAACATGGAAACTTCATGGAAACATGGCTACTGAACCTGCGCATTTAACATGATTTAGGCCAAAACATAACAACATTAGGCATTACACAATGTCTCAGGCATGTGTTTGTTACCATTATGTGTAAAAGTCTTCTCTGATGGAGCTTTTAGAGGCATAAAACGCTTCAAAAATCTGGTTCCTATCACCAACACTGAACAATTCTAATGTTCTCTCTTATGGTGCATTTCACATCCAAACACCCTGAATGACTTTGCTTACATCTCAATGTCTGGATTCTGAAAAATGAGGGAAAGACATGTTTGTAGTAGTACAAATGTAAATATATGAACTTGTGGAAACATACCAATCTTCCTTTATGTATTTTAACAGATGAACAGTTCATTCTTCCCTGAACAGTTCTGCGCTCTTCCTTTCCCACCTGGCTGTGTACTTACTTTCTGCCTTCATGTTATGGTGTACAGGCAAGAGAAATACTTATTGTCCCATTTACTCTGAAACAGCTCTTGTTATTTCCCCCGTGTTGGGTTGGCTTACATGCTCTGGCTGGTTTTAATCTTCTTGTTGTTCTAGCTGTGGTGGTTTTGGTGCTGTTGTTTGGTTGGGATGTTCAGCTTCGGTCCTTGTTGAGAAGGACCACTGACTCCTAAGACCTTGAGCGTGTGTATGAAGCATTTCCCGTGTTTGCACAGAGGAGAGGACCTGGCATCCCTTTCTGTCGACAGGGACGTAATTGCTTGTCTGCCATGACCACTCGAGCGGATACTTGCTTTTGCATGTCAGGTCAAATTTGAACTGAAGCTTGGACCTTGTCTGGCCAGTCTTACTGTGGTTTAAGTACCCAAAAACCCATGTTTTTGTTATTTGGGCAACTCTGAGTTTCAGTGATAAACTTCAAATCTTAAAACCAAATGTTATGGATGGAAATAAAATCATGGTTCCGTTCCAGGGCTCCTGAGTGGCACAACTATGCAAGCTTGTGCTCTTTCACAAAGAGTTTGATCCCTAGAGTTGCCACAGCCATCTGTGTCAGGGAGTCCAAGAGAACTGGACCCCCCAATCACTTACCACAATACTTGCCAATGTGGACATCTGTTAGCTGATGTAACAGAATTGGAAGTTAATGTTCTTTTCCAAGTGTGGTGAGCTGTTCAATGACATTGCTTGAAAAGATGAGGTAACTGGTGTCAGTATCTTTGAAGAAGCACATACTAGCCTTCACCTTCACTTGCCTTGTAACTTACAATGTAATTAGGTGTCCAAGTGCCTTTAGGTACATGGAACCCTACTGTGTTTGCTAGGTTTTTTACATTGTAATTTCATGAATAAATTTGAATAAGACAAGAAGAGGCATTTTGTCCTCAAAACAAAAATCAAACCACCTTAGGAGCCACAACATTTTATGTCCAGTACAAACTAATGTCCAAGTATAGGCTAAACAATATACATGAAAATACAGACTTACTTTGCTCTGCTTGAAGAGTTTCTTGTAAAATGTCTCTCAACATTCAACTGTTTTATGAGGCTGAAGTTGCTTCTTATTCTCCAGCTTCTTTTTCGAATTTTCCCATTCCACCTTAAATGGTGCCTGAGAGTCTTCCAGTTCACTTGCCAAATCACTTCCATTTGTTTTATTAATACAAAATACTGGAAGTAAATTCATTATGGACTTACAAATACTTTGCTTCAAAAGTAAAAAGTTGTCACACAATGAAAAAATAAATCCTGTATAGAAAAAAGAAGCATCGATAATCATCTTACAATCGCATAACAGCCTCTGAATCGTAATAGAATCAAGGTGCCTAGAGATTTTCACCCCTAAACATAAACGTAATCCTTCTACGAAGTAATACGATTTTTTTTATATACTGCATGTCTAGTAGCCCTTCACACTGTATCAAAATTTCATGAAGAATAGACAAAAAAAAAAAAAGATCCACAACCTGCGATGAACTGGTATGTTCTTCTACCCAATGGCTGCTGAGGCTCCGGCTCCCCTGGTGACCCAGAAAGATAAGCGGAAAATGTGTGTTTGATACAAAACAACATTTTTATAATGACTTCCATTAATTGTTAATGATGTTTGTCCTTCTCATATAAAGTTATGGCTGACTGACAGCACTGCAGGAGTCTTATTGCGTTTCTATTACTCCTGTAGGTTTTCTGTTGCTCAATGTACTTAAGTCTACTCTGTGCCAACACTGGACTTGATAAAGTTGATCAAAACAGCAAGAGATAGCAGAGAAATAATGCCAATGTGCCTTATTTCATATCTTTAGCATTGCATTTGATTGTAATCTCAACTCATCCACAGAGAAACCAAATAATGAGTAGCAATTTCGCTGCAGCCTTGCGGGTAAAGACATGCATTCTCTTTCATATTTCTCTCACTCTGCCAGTGTCCAGTAGCCAGAGATATCCCACACATCAGCCTGCAAGGCCATGACTTCATGTCGCTCCTCATGACTTCTTTATTGTTTTGCTTGAAACAAGGAAATAAGAACAAGGTCTTGCATAAAAAAGGGTATTATGCTCCTGCCCCCTCCTCCCCCCAGATTTACACACCATACACAAACAAACCCACACAGACGCACACTCTTCTAATCTTTATGGGGCAATTCCATTGAAACATGCATTAATGCACAATACAGCTAAGCCTTCATTTAAACACAACTCCTAGGTCTAGGCAACTGAAAGGAAGTGTGAATCTTCTGGCTCTTTTTGTTTTTCAAAGAAAAGCATTTTTCCTTATGGGGATGATCAAAATGCCCACACAAAAGCATACATGGTTTCTTATTGTTGTGAACTCAAAAACAGATTAAAACAATATGCAATGTTTTCTACTTTTTTATATGTAGTTAAAAAGAATCTGAAATACACCAAGTTCAAAAGTTCATAGACATCTGCTCAAGCAATGTTTCTTCTGAAATCAAAGGCATTAATAGGCAGATTGTTCCCATCTTTTAGGAAAATTTCACAGATGTTGGAACATTGAATGTGTTTACACGCACTCCATAATCCGATCATCAATGGATTTCTTTAAACACCATACTCTGAACCAGAAATCTGATAAAGAAATTTGATAAAGAGGCTGGAATGACTGGCATTTTAGCTCAGTAACCAGATTTCTCAGTGCATGTAGACTCTTACTCTGATTTCTTTTGTATTTCTCAGACTGCACACATGCAGAACAGACTGCTGTGTCGTAAGCAAGCAGTGTTGCCGCAAGATGGCAATAAAACATATTTGGAGTGACGCTAAAACCAGCTACATCCTCAAAGAAATGAAGGATTTAAACATTCTTCATATTATAGATAATATGGGGTAAAGATAATATTCAGGTAAAGTAGCGCAATGTTTTTTTTTCCCCCCCAAAAAACAGCTGTGGCATTACGTTTACATCATGTCTTATGGGAGTTCATTGGTCAGGTGCAAAGCAGAAATCTGATTACTGCCTAACACAGTTTTCTCATTATCTGATTACCCAAGTGCATGGAAACGTATTGATTGGATTACTGGCAAAATCTGATTCTCTGTAGTTATCTGATTATTAAGTGACTGTAAACGCATTCATTGTTGTGAGGATTTGATTGAGGTCAGGTACTAGTGTTGGATAACCACAAATGCCTCTTCAACTCATCCCAAAGGTAGTGGATGGTGCTCCATCACTTAAAAAAAACAAGTCCAATTCTAGAAAGATCTATTCCCCTCCAGCCTGGCATTGTGTTTACTTATATGTATTAAGAATTTTCTAGGCCTGATACTAAACTCACTAAAAGTAAAAAGGGACACTGGCCCTGAAGAATACACCTATCACTACATCTGTTCCAAACATGCCTACTTGCCTCCTGCAGCAGTGCTGCAGTAATCCCTATGGTAAAATAATTAAAATATATTAAGACAGATTGTAATAAGGTGCTCCATTATATAGTTTTTTTTTCCTATATAGGTATTCATTTTCTCCCCGCAGCAGCAGTCTTACTCGGTTTCTATTATTCCTGCAGATCAAAAATATATTTTTTTGGTATTTTTTTTACTTCTATCTCTTGCCATAGCAATACAAATGGTGATGTGTCTTGTTTTATACCTTTAGCTCCATATTTGATCCTAATTTCAACTGAGAAAACATCTCTGCAGTGAAATTTTCTGCTTTAAAGACTAGAAAAACCTCTATCTGGTGAAGTTACTTAAAGGTGGAAGGAAATACAAACTACAAAAAACTACATCTACTTTGGGGCGGACTTGGAAAATGGCTTGGAAAATGCTGGGAATGCTCAGCATTTCTGATCAATTGGGGACAATGAGGACAACAAGCTTAAAGCTAAATTTAGCAAGGTCGCTGCATGGCTATCTAGATGCCTTACTTCAGAGTTCTGTTCTCTGACTGAAAGGGTTAAAACTTGTCTCTGGCAACAATTTTGAGCAAAATAAAATAACAAAAATATCACAAATTCTTTACAATTATGTTCAACAACAAGAGTTACCCTAACATTAGCATTGTTGCATTCATTGTGTCACAACACAATCACTGTAAATCAGTGGCTAAGCTTGTGATCAGGACTGTTTGACACCACCAGGATTCTCAGTGGTTGTACAAAGTATTTGCATAATGCATTCTGGGAATTGTAGTGAGAGTACAACGATTAATATAAAATTTTCATGTATTTCCAAAAACCTATGAAGCAAAGGGATATAACGATGCACCGCTGGATGTTTCTGCATTTTCCGTTTTTTTGGGTTTTTTTTTTATAGTGGCGCGTGTAGCTTTTATATAAAGCACTTTACATGATTTTTTTTTCCCTGGTTTTCCCATGAAAAATGCAAGTGCACACACTTTCATTCACTCATTTCCCTTTAGGGAATAATCTATCAGCGATTTAGCCATTTGAGTCTGCATGAAACATTTCTCATAGCTCAGTGTATTAATTTATTTCTCTATTTGTTTATTTATTTACAGAGTTTTCCTTTTTTGTTCCATTATAATATTTTCATTGGAGAATGTCAAGATCCTTCTCGCCTCTCTAGTCAAAGGTGTGCACTCACAAGGTCGCAGCAGGGAAACCAGGCTGAACCAGCTTCGATATGCTATGGAAATGGCAACCTACACAGCACTCAGCATATGGAATCATCACCCTCTTTCCTCGTTGCCAAAAGCCCTTCCTGCTGTTTGATCCACCTCTACACTGTAGGGTTACATATTCAACTGAATCAGATTTATACTTTTGCTCTCTACAAAAAGTGATACACTGAATTCACTTGATTTATGCACATTTCCACATGCATCACAACGCATTTGGGGATTTCAGTTGGCTTATTATTGGCAATACTTGTGCTGATGTAATGTTGCAGTGTA